>NC_009319.2:381844-490079 GCF_000002845.2 Leishmania braziliensis MHOM/BR/75/M2904 | reverse complement strand
TGTGACGTCGATGGTACGACACGTACCTGAGGAAGGGAGGAGGGACACGAGGATCCCGTGAGACGCATGACCCGATTCGGCGGCAGGTACGGTTCGTCCTCGACGACCGGGATTTAGCCGTGATGCGACAGAGACAGATGGGCTGCGGCTGTAATGCGCATGTTGGCCGACGTGTTCGTGGTTGAGTTTGACGCGTTGAGAAGCGGAAAAAAAAATTGTTGATGGTTTGCTCCCACTTTCAGCGGAGTGTTGGACACGATCTCCGCTTCATGTGCGAGTTTTTGTTTTCGCGGCAGGCAGTACCGAATGAACCTTGCGTGTTGTTCTGGTTTTCCTGCCTCTCTCGCCACTCACGGAGGGGTGAGCGTTACTGGTTGTTGAACTCACTGACCCTTTTCGCCCACTCTTTTTCTTGTTTTTTATTTGTTTTTTGTGTTTTTTTTTTTTTTGGATTTTGCGGAGCCCGGTCAGCTGCGTCGACACCTCAGCACGGCACGTCGGTTTGCTGCGTTGGTGTGCGTTGCACGTTTGCAGAGGCGGGACTCGGTGGGTCACACCGGTGACCTCGCCTCACAGCGAAGTGGTGACTTCCCACGTTGCCTTTCGACCCTCCTCTCTTCGTCGTTAGGCTCAAAGGGCCGACGAAGTATGTTTCGCAGAGTTGGATTTTGCTATGGTAAGAAGCTCTCTTTCATCTACCGGAATGCCCGATCCGTCCCACTGCCAGAGAAGGCTGAGTGTGGTGGCGAGGACGCATTCTTATCCTTATCTAATGTCCAGGCAGTGTTGGATGGCGTGAGCTGGTGGAGAGAGAGCGCAGGCTTGAACGCCGGCCTCTACAGCGCTGCATTGGCTCGAAGCATGTGTGAATACATCGAGGATGAGCTTCTCGGTGATGCCCCAGCGAGCTCCTTTCGGCTTCTTGAGCGCGGCTACGAAAACTGTAGGCACAGCGATATGGTTGGCACATGCACAGTCCTGGTGGCGACGCTACAAGGGCCCCAGGAGGAGATTCAGTCGAAGGATCACTATAAGGTAGTACTGTTGGATGGACCGTCACTGCCAATCTCGGGTGTTTCCACTATTGGTGATCCACTCGCATCTACAGGTGCTGCTTTAACCGCTGCCGCTGCCTCCGGCACCGCAGCAGCCGCAGCTACCGATGATACGTTGAGCAGCGCGGAAGTGGCCAAGGAGTCCATCGCTGACTCAGATGACGCCATCATGCGGACGGCGACGACCACAGACCTGCATCAAGCCTTCACACGATTTCAACGCACGGATGGGGCAGACAACTACTTGTTGGACGTCGTCTACATTGGCGACTGCACAATGATGCTGATTCGTGGCGGACGGGTGCGCTACGTCACTGAGGAGCAGGCACATCAGCTGGACTACCCCTACCAGCTGGGCACCGGTAGCAAGGATATGCCGAAGGATGGCGTGCGTCTTCTTATACCAGTGGAGAAGGGCGATGTAGTCGTGATGGGCACCGATGGCATTTTCGACAATCTGTACCCACACCGAATAGCGGAATTGTTGTGGCCACATGTGGAGCGTGTTCTTCGTCAGCACGGATACCTGCAAGCGCTGAGTGGTGAAGCAGAGAAGACCCCGGCAAGCTTCATGAGTTACGCGGCAAATCTTAACCTTCGCACGCTTCTCGACGACATGATGGCAGCACTGGAGATGGCCGCGAACGCCATCATTGTTGACGCCACAACTGTTTCGCGTGACGTGCGCTGCAACTCTCCATACGCCTCCAAGTGCATAGAAAATGGTGCCCTTTTCGAGGGCGGCAAGCCAGACGACATGACACTGCTTATTTCTGTAATCGGCGATTGTGATGACGTCCAGACCGGCGATCAATTTTCCAGTAGTGAGACGTCGTTCCCATTGCCGTACCGTGACTGGCCATGAGCGCCCGACAAACTCTGCGCTTTTTGCCACCGTCACGGACGCGACATCGCCCGTAGCAAAAAGAGACGAACGGAGGCAGAAAAGTCTGCGACGAGGGTGGATGCCATGGCACCTGCACCCCCGACCGGTCACTTGAAAGATCGTTGCATACCCGGCTGGCAAAGATGATGTGCACGACCCTCGCGCCTCCTTCTTCCTCTGCGTACTAAATCCGTCCTTCATTGCTGATTAAGCGCGCCGTTTCTTGTTAAGCGGATAACCCCACCGAGACCGTAGCCTCTTCGGCCAGTCGTGCCACTGCCCCCCCGTTCATGCCATTTGGCTCTTTCTTGATTGTGTCTTTTTCTTTTACACGTGTGTCTCTTCGCGCATCTCTGACAGTTCCGCTTTGAAATCGTTCGAGAAAATGCTGGCATCTCTTTATACGCATCTGATGCCTGCGTGTGCCTGTGTGCGTGTGACTCTCTGAGGCCACTTCTTGCCCTCTTCCGCTGACTCCTTCACTTTCCTTCTGGCGTTGACTTTCTCTTCCACTCCGTTTCTCGCGCCTTCTTTTGCTCTCTCCGTCGATGCCGCACCGCACACAACACCCTCGCATCAAGACGCATGCCCGTGAGCCCATCTGCATGTTTGTGTCAGGGAACAGGGTGCGAGCGTGTGCGGTCGATGTAGGAGGCAGGGACGAAGAAGGGGGTGTAGTGCGCGGGTACGGGCGAAACGAAGGGGCAACGACAGGCCATGTGAGTGACTCTTTATGCCCTTCTTTCGTGTTCTCTGTTTGTGCCTCATACCGCCTTTTCCCGAACGCCTCTATCTTTCACCCTTCCATGATTTGTCGTCTTGGCTGATTCTGGCGCGGTGGGCGCATATTTTGCCAATTTTTCCTCTACACTCTTTTCTGCTTGCGTCCAGCCGCCTGTCCCGTTTTTTTCCTCAACGTCCTCTCTCCTGACGGGAGGACACCTTAGCATGGTAGTGGGGTCCAGCGCTCACCCTGTGGGGAAGCCAAGCAGCTTCCCTATCTCTGCCAATGCCGGACCACTGCTGTTGGGGGGCAGGGTCAAGCACCTACGACGTAGAGAGGCCAGAGCGATGCATCGGTACTGATGTCGGTGGTCGGGCTGTGAATGGTGTTGCGTCGAAGCGACCTGCGACAGTGAGCAAGCTTGTCCCACCCACATGATGGGCCGGGTGCCAGTGTAACTCGAGCACACCTCACTCGGCCTCCCTGCCCATTGATGTGAAGGGGACCTGAGGCCCTCTGAGGGATGCACCAGGTGGCGACCGGTATGATGGGAGCGGCTGCGAGGCAGGGCGGGTAGGTGGGTGGGCTTTGAGGCAGTGACCGTGCTCAGATCACTGAGTCGGCATTGCTGTACCACGTGTGTCTGTGGATGCTTCGCACCATGCGATGGGGCCTGTCGCAGGCCGTGGGTTAGCGTCGGGGTTTGGCCTCATGTTGTATGGGAGGAAACAGGCACATTGAAGAAACAAAGAAATTTCTCTTTGGCGAGTATGTTCTCCGTGCGTTTTTCCCCTTTCTCACCTCCTTCCTGCACCATGCGTGTCTGCCTCTGTGCGTGGGTGATGGTTGTCTTGTTCATTCACTAACAGGCAGCAACGAAAAAATTGAGAAGAGGACCCCCTTCATGCTAATATCTCACTCGTTTTTCTTTTTTTTTTGTTTCGTTTGCTTTTCCTCTTCTGCTTCTCATCGCCCCTTCCTGGCCTTTTCCGTTTGTCCCTCTGCCCCTCTGCCCCTCTGTCTTCTTTCTCTTTCTGAGGTGTTTGTGTATACATACACATATATATATATATATATGTGTGTGTGTGTGTGTGTGTGTGGGTGGGTGGGTGTGGGCAGCCTCACCCTTCAACCCGGAAAGCGAGGTTGTCTCTCTCGCCGTACCTACTTACCTCGATGCGCATGCGCATAAACACTCACGCACAGCTCTACCTCTATATCGTCAGGAGACTACTTTTTTTGCTTTCCTTTTTTTCTTTTCTTGGCCTCAACTTTCTGCGTCTGTAAAGGAGCTCAGAAGAAGACGAGGAGTGGAGAAGCGCGTGAGTGCCCCGGCACAGGCGATGGGACTGTCTCTGAGAGTAGGTGATGTTGTGTTGGGAGGTTCTCGACACGCTTCGAGGTATTGTGGCGTGGCCGCCGGAGGTGCGGCTCAAAGGGGCATCCAAACACCGCGAGAAACAAAAAAATACGGATAGACGGGCACCAGATAAGACGCGCGCTGTTCGTCTTTGCGCCCGCCTCTTCCTATTTTTTCTTTTTCTCCGTGTTAATCCTTTTCAAAGGGGCTTACAGGGCACATCTGCTCACGTGCGTCTACATACCCCTGTTGCGTGGGTGCATATGTGCATCTTGCATGGACCGCATGTGCCTGCTTTGCTTTGTCCCTGTGTGCACCATCGTCGACAAGCTGAACGGCGCTGCGACGACAACCTCTTCAGGGCACTCGCACGGAGACTCAAGTATAATGGATGGTGGCGCAGTGGCTGGCAAACAGGAAAGAAAACAAGAGGAGGGGACTAGCGAGGATTCTTTTTTCAAACGTGTGTGTTACGATGCAGCTTCAAGCTTGGAGTGGGTGGGTGTAGAGAACATTGAGCTCTTGTCTTCTTTCTCCCGCAGCGCGCACCCGCTGCTGCTGTGAAGTGGGTCGCTGATGAAGCAACACCTCCACTGGCACCGATTCTCCTCCTCCACGCCGTTGCTGTGCTCGCATTGCCCACCACCAACCCTTTTAATGCGCCACTCTCTACAAACCACCACGTGTTCGTCCTTTGTAGGCCCACCGCACCTCCTTTCTCACGCAGTCACGCACATACACAATACTGCGCGCACGTCTAATTTTCGTACTTTTCCTCACTGAAATATTAGAGGGGGGAGGAAGCAGACATGAGCGGGGCTGGCCGCAAGCATCGTGCGAAGCACCTCACCCAGCAGTACCTCGACACATCTGGATGGGTAGGCCCCAAAGAGGGCGAGGCGCTGGCGATCTGCCTGGAGGCACCGCATGGGCAACACGTACGCGTTCTACTCCTAGCGCACTCAAGCAGTGCGGCCGCACACTTTCCTTCTGAGGCCTCAGTGCCGCATGGCAGCAGCTCGCACGATGCCCCACATGGCGCGAAGGAGTCGGAGGCGAATGTCTCCGCTTCACCATCTACGGCGCCTTTCCACGAAGTCGAGAAAGTCGTACATTTGCCCAGGAAATTCCACAAGGTCATTTGGCTCAGCATTAAAGATGTTGTAGTCATCGCAGACGGCGCCGTGAGCTTTAAGCCGTCTCCTGAGCAGGTGGAGAACTTCCTCAAGGATCCAAGGAACGAAGGGTGGCGCGAGCGCGTGGTGGTGGCGCAGCACCGCGCTGAGAACCAGCGCGTTGCCCTGCAGCGTATGCCGCAGTACTCTGCCACGGCGCGGACGACGACATCGGTGCTAACCCACCCGCAAGTCCGTTCAGGCGTGCGCATGGCCGCTGACGGCGCGTCGGAGCAGGACGGCGAGGGAAGCGAGGGTGAGGCAGATGGCGTGTACAATCCGAACTGGCGCAACATTAAACACCAGCAACAGTTTTTCTTCGGCCTTGGCGACGACAGCGACGAGGAAGTCGAAGAAGAGGAGGACTCATAAACGCTCCCCCCGTTCAGCACACACCGCACCCACGTGAGGACGACAGCGTGACGCACCGATACGCGTGCGCGTCTCTTTATGGGTGGAGTGGTGGTGGTGAAGGGTCTACGGGAGGGCAGTATCCTGGTGCCCCCCTTGTTGAGCCTATTGCGTGCAGGTGTCTGTGTGGCGCGGGTGAGTGTTTCACACACCAAACGGTACGAAAGGCGTGTAGGTGAGCTATCCTGCTGAGCTCCGTGTAAGAGACTAACGGGTAAACAAAGATTCTTAAAGAGACCACACAATCCACGATGCCAGCAGAGGCTATGCGTATGCTCGGGTGAGACGCTTAGGGGGAAGGCGGAGGAGTGCGAGTACTTGTGCTCGTGACAGCGATGGAAGCTTCAACAACAGCTGTTGCCGCTGTGACATCGTACATGTGGTGCGCTACACTCGCGCGCCGCGTCCTCTTTCCGGACTTGCACCTCACTAGCAGTGCGGACTTGGCTCGCACTGCCTCATGCCAATGCCGTTGTTGTTTGTCCAACTGCACTCCTCTCTGTTGTTGCACTCACCTTTCATTTCCTCTCGATTTTTTTTTTTTTGCGCCCTCTTCCCCCCCTCCGACGACTTGCCAGTACTCCTGCGCACAAGCAAACCACGGCCCTGCTTGACTCGCTTCCCACAGCTTTGGTCCGCCTGTGCTTGAGTCGCCACTAACAAAGCTTGCTCCACCAACTGCCTCCACTCCTCGGAGGGGAGAGGTCAAATTGCCTCTCCCCCGGCCACGCACACAGCCGCAGGCACGAGCCACACACGACTCTATCTTCAAGTGACTCCTACTCTCCCATATGAGCGATTCCGTAGGCATGGTGACGCAGCGCGGTGCTACCGCTATTGCTGATGCTTCTAGAGGACCTTCGTGCTACATGTCCGCCACGAGCGGCGTTTTTACCGCCGCGGCCACCAGCACATCTCATGCTCCTCTCTCCGCAAGAAGACTTCCTGCTGGCTGTCACTCGCCGGCTTCCATGGTGCTGGTGATTCAGGAGCAGTGGCTGCAGCTATGCGAGTACTTTCAGCGAGTGCAGTGCTCCAACACATACGATGAGCGGGTTAGTCTGGTGAAGGAGCTGGGCAGCGTGGAGCAGGCTCTCTCGGTCATACTGGATGCGCTGCTGAAGGATCGCATGACGCTCGTGACTAGCCATCCTGGCCTGCATCGGCCTGGCACCGCTCTCAGGTGCTCCTTCCGGTCCGACAGCACACCGCCGTCGCCTACCGTCGCCGACACCCACTCCAGCCACACACCGCCACCGTCACCGACGTCTTCCCGAGACATGGGGGCCCGCGGCGCGACGAAGACAATGACCACTGCCGCGCACACTGGCACCTCGCCGTCCTCCTTGCTGTCGTCGTCGTGCCTGCTGAACGGCCTCGATGGCGACTGCTTGGCACTGCCGCCGTGCTACCGTTTTCTCTTCGCGAATGCCCACAGTGTGTCGATACCGCTGCCCCCGACGTCCGAAATGGAGGCTGCTTCAAGGGCGAACGATGCTGCCGCATCCTACGATGACCCCCCGCCTATTGGCAACATTTTCCTTCTCACCCTCTGCCAGTACGCCAAGCAGGACGAGCCGCCCGGCGTTCGCTCTGTCATTCTGGGCTTTCTTGTACGTTTACTGCAGGAGGCAGATTTGCCAACGGATCGCTCTACCTACCCGGCTGGTGACCCAGGTATGTCACTGCTGCAACTCCGCCCGTCCGTACTCATTGTGCCACTTCTGGACATGGTGCGCAAGGTGAGCAAGGCCCTCGACCCTTCGAATGCCGCTGCCCTCCGCTCCCCAACGGCCTTGGCATCAGCTTCGTCCTCCACTGCAGCGGCGACGGCGGCATATCAGTGGGTGATGAACGACCTGCACGACGGCACCCTCCTGCAAGACGCTGGCCGCACCCAGCTCGTCATTTTTCTCAGCACGTTGGCGGAGAAGATGGAGCGAGTGCCGGCGCTGGCGAACTTCTTCGTCGTCGAGGAGGGATCCCAAGAGCGCAACTTGTTCGTGCTGATGGACGCGCTGCTGCCCTACCTCACGCACGACTGCGGCACCCGGGAGTGGACGCACCGCCGTGACACATGTAGGTTTGCCTTGAGCGCTGTCGTGTCCCTGGCGAAGTGCCCAGATCCGTGGATTCAGGACCTCGTTGCCAGGGAGACGCGTGTGGTGTCACGCACCCTCAATGCTGCCCGCACCACCCTTTTGACGCTCTGCAAAATTCCTGAAAACGACGATAGCTCGACGCAGCGGCTATACCTTCGCGATGTACTGCGTTTCTGGACAACACTGGCGACGATGGCACCGTCCGTCGCTGCGACACTGCGCCTGTTACCTCTCATCGAGGAGGAGTTCGTGTACCAGACAGTGCTGCCACTCCTTCAGTCGTCGGACAACCACGTGTACTCGGCCGCATGTGTGGTGGTGTCCAACATACTTGCAGACCTGCAAGGGGCCGCTCCGCTGCTGAAGGCTTTCTTTGCCAAGGCGCTGCTCTCGACGACAATCCGTAAAGCCAATGGGAGCATTGTACCCAATAAAGAATTTTATGAGGTGGTGGTGCAGGATCCGGTCACCGCTGCTGGCGCGGCGCGCACGGGTGGCTGTGCCATGACACGTGGACAGCAGGAGTCGAAGGCTGCCATGTCTTTGTCCAAGCACCCGACGACATCGTTCTTCACCTACTACATCCTCCCACACCTGTCCAGCAACCCCTGCCTATCGGAGGAGGACAAGGAGAGCAACGTGGTACTGGGCTTCACGACGACGCGGTGGTCGGCGACCAAAGCGACATTGCTACTTGTGCAGACCCTCGCTGAGCATGTCCCGCACGTGTTTCTGCGCGAAGTGTTTTTGATGGATGTCACATCGCTGTCGGACGTGGAGCGCAAGCAGATGGCATGTGCGTCCAACCCCGCCGAGCCGTGGGGCACTATCGTCACACCTCCGTACCTGAACATTCATGACTGCTTTCTAAGCACCCTGCACTCGGCAGCCGTGATGAACGCGAAGATTGGGCTGCAGCCCGATTGCGTTGGGGAAGCTGTGCTGTCACGACTGTTACGGGTTGAGTCCAACATGCCCGTGGCGGCGCTGCGAGCTCGGCAGCGCATGATGAGCGCCATGACATTGCCCTGCAGCACCTCGGCTACGGCCAACACGGCGACTGCCGAGGACGCAAGGACATCAAAAGCTCCAGCCGCGGACGCGGAGCCGGTGAGCTGCTGGTTTCATGCCGGTGTGCAGACCTCGCCCCTCATTACGGCTCTGTGTGAAATGGTGCAGCACCTGGACTTGTCTCCATACACAGTCAGTTGCCTTGTGGCCGACCTCGTTGTGTCCCTCGCCGTCATGCCAGACCTACGCGTACTCTACACGCTGTTGGACTCGAAGCAGGGTCCGCTGGTAACGGCCCTCAGAGGGTTGCGCAACCTCCTGCGACATCACTTGGAAAGAAAGGTCACGGAACCTAGCCCAATAAGGAAGGACATGGGTGGCGGTGGGGCGTCAAGGAGCGCCAGCACCACCGCCCGTCCACTTGCTGTCTCCA
The DNA here is from genome assembly GCF_000002845.2 of Leishmania braziliensis MHOM/BR/75/M2904. Taxonomy (NCBI): domain Eukaryota; phylum Euglenozoa; class Kinetoplastea; order Trypanosomatida; family Trypanosomatidae; genus Leishmania; species Leishmania braziliensis. The sequence continues at coordinate 480,922 of NC_009319.2, read as the reverse complement.
TTCCATTTCTGTACGATATGCTGTTGCAGCACTGGGACCTTCTTGTCACCGATGACGACGCAGTGAGAATTACTCCAGCCACACCAGACCGCTCTTCGCACAGCTCTGAGGTGTCTTTTGAGTCGCTTCGTGATGCCATTGAGCAACACAGCAGCGTCCTATATGCCTGTCTCTACTCCGAGTACATGCACGCTCACCTGGACGCCGTCATTGGCTACACGGCCCTGTCGCAGAACCTGATGTACCTCAAAGTGTCTGACTGAGTCGGTGGCGATGCGGCTGTAACACAGGCGCAAGAGGGCGGGGTGGGGGTGGGGAGAGCAGAGACCGTTTCCCTTCCTCTCATTTTCTTTGTTGTCTGCGTCACGTACTCCTTTCTCGGCATGTATGTTTCCCCAATGGACTACCGTGTGCGGCGCCGCCTCCCTGCTGCTCTCTTTCTGAGTGTTCCCCCCGCTCCCCAAGAAGTTTCTTCTCGAGTTGTGCGTCGCTGCTCTGGCCACCACTATCGGTATTTTCCCTTCTCTCTCCCATCTCGCCCTGTTCCTTTAGCTACTCATGCTTGATAGCAAACAGCTGCTCTCTTTGATTCCACGTCACCCCTCTAAAGCCATCGACGAACTGTTCTCCTCTCTGTGACAATTTCTAGGCCCGTCGTGTGTTACCGCGCGTAATTGCCAAATCACCACGACCACACACCAACGAGGCCGGGAAAGGCTACTCGTCAGCCTCTCCCACCGAGGGGTGATGCAGAGGCGCGCTGTCTCTTGCCTTTCCGTGTCGCCGTGTTGCACTGCTTCCTTCTTTCCCCTTTATGCCTCCCGCCCTTTTACCTTCCCACTCTTCCCTCTTTCTGTTTCATCGTTGACAGGAGCGTACATCGCTCATTCGACCGTTTCTTTCCCACCTTCTCCAACTCCACCCCCCCCCTCCCCCTACAGGACGTCTTGGTGCAGAATTGGTGCGTGTGTGTGTGTGCGTGTGTGTGTATGTGCCAATACGGCTCTATCATGTTGCACACATTACAAACAAGCTGTATCTTAGGCCCTCTGTCCTCGTCCGAGCCTTTACTTGACTCCTAACCTCTCCTCAACCGCTTATCATTGTCGTCCTCAGCTGTACATGCGCTGATGCTGGAGCTGGATGGGACGACGCTGACTTACGAGGTGTTTCGCGACGCATGCCTCAGGCCGAACCGCCCCGCCATTATTCGGAATGCGTGCCGTGACGCGAGCGATGGCATCTGCTTTGACCTCGCAGCCCTCAAGCGCCGCCTCTGTCCACGAGAGCTATGCCGGTCTCTCGGATCCCGGGCTTTGGTTCCTGTCTACCCCGTGTTCTCCACGGTGCAAGTGGCTTCATATGACAGCACGCCAGCGGCAAGGGTGGAGAGGCTCCACGAGCCACCAACGACAGTTAAGGATGAGGAGAGGGAGGAAGACGAGGAGGGTTGCTGTAAAGAGGTGCCTCTGGAGGTGGTGCTGCGCTCGTGGGCCACATCGGCGAGTGCGGCCGCCTGCTCTCTGTCGCAGCCGCACGTGTACTATCTGAAGGACTGGCACTTGCAAGCCACGCTGGAGAACACCGCGACTACTTCGATCACCACAGCGTCGTCAACTCCATCATCACAACGGTCTGAGTATGCTAAGCGTCGGGCAAGCGGCATCCACGGCGACGGGCTCTACCGCGTTCCAAGGTTCCTTGGTGCGGACTGGATGGATTCCTTCTGTTCTCGCAACGTGATGCCGAGCCATGATGTACACAGCAGGACTTCGCCAGCCGACGACACAGGCACCCGCGCGCATATGGGGTTTGGTGATAGCGAGAGTGATTATCGGTTCTGCTACATGGGCCCCGTAGGGAGCTGGACGCCGCTGCACTGCGACGTGTTTGGCACGTACTCCTGGTCCTTCAACGTCTGTGGCGACAAACATTGGTTCTTTCCTACCATGGCCGGCAACGCGTACTTGCACACCCACCTTCTCCCGCTGTTCCCGACGCCGTCAGACATTCGTGTGCTGACTGGCTTTGAGTTGGACACGGTCGTGCAGCATCCTGGCGATCTCGTCTTTGTGCCTGCCCTCTTCTACCACCAAGTACACAACATCAGCGGCGAGGTGCTTCCCTTATTTGTCGATGAGGGGGTGGCCACCGAGGAAGTCCGCCGTAGAGACGGCGCTGTCATGTCCTTTGCGTCAGCTGAGGTGAATGCGCAGCTGTCGGCAGCACTGACCGTGGCGCTAAACCACAACTGGTGCAACGCCTTCAACGTGGGGCGCATGGCGGCGGCTTTTTTGGCCGATGCACGACAGCTTTCATCTCACCTCTCCACGGACGACTTAGCCGTCATCTGCGACACACACGATCCGGCGGTGTGGCGGCAATTTGCGGACCGGATGCTTCACAACGGGACCAACTGGTCGTTTGCGAGCATGAACTGCTTCCTGGACTACTGCCTGGCGCGGGTCGATTTAGGCGCGGATGTGACTGATGGGACCGAGGACGAGCGCAACGCAGCAGCGGATGAGCTGCGCCGGCTTCGTGTTCAAGTTGCTGACGAGTACGCACGCCTGTTCGAGGAGTAGGGGCCTCAAGGACGACGACTAGGACAGGAAAAACAGAGAGGAACGAATGGGTGGCGCGTTTGTGCTGCTTCGCTAAGAGGTGCCGAATGCCATGGCCCCGTCTTCATCGTTTTGTTTCCCTGGCTATCCTCTTCGTCTCGCATCTTGTGTCTCACCGAATCCCTCATGAGCATTTCCCTACTCCGCTGCGTGTGGATTATGTTCCTTCTTTGCAGCCCCCTTTCTCCAATTCTGCTTATCATCACGCTCGCACACGCCCAACGAAAAGAGCCATAGCATCCGAAACAAATCCACCGAACCAGCATCTGATGAGACACACTGCCACTCGCCGAGCGCACTGCTGATAGCGCTCGTTGCTCGACCTGTAGAAGAAGCCGGGTCACTAGGAAGCGTATTGGGCCCTCTCTTTTGTGCTTTAGCCTGTGGTAGTGGTGATGGGGATTGCCGTCGGTGATGCACACCGTTGGCACTCTCCCTCAATCTCCCTTTGCACGACATGAGGCATACACATGCATACCAAGACAAAAAAAAGGAAGACCATAAGATCATGTCGGCGCGTTTGACTTGCCTCACATTACGCGGTTGCTTGTCAATGTATGTATATGCCTGTGTGTGTGTGTGTGTGCGGCACGCAACCCCATCTGACTACCCTGGACTGCCTTATCTCTTCATTCCTCCCCCTCTACCTTCATACGTATTCCTTGTCGTTTTACTTTGGTACACCCTCACTTCATATACGTTCATACGTTTTCACGCGTACCCAACATGTTTGTGTCGGTGTGTGCCAGTGCTTCCGTTGCACCAGCAGAGGCAGTTGCGTGAATGACATCGCCCCCCCCCCCCCTCTTTCCCTCCCGCCACTACACTTTCACACGCACATCACGACCAGACCGTGACACGAAGAGCTCTCTCTCTTGGTGGTTGTCAGTCTCTCACTCTCGTTTATTTTCCCTTTCTTCCACTTCTCGTTGCTTCTCTTTTGGCTCTGGTGCGCTGCTGCTGATTTTGTGTGTGTGTGTGTGTGTGCTGCTGGCGCGCTCTCGTGTTCACATTAAGAGGTCTCTCGTATCAATCGCCAGGTGCAGTAAGACGCTGAGCTACTCGATACGTTGCTCTGCTTTCCTTCACTATTCCAAACATACGCCTTCTCTCCCTCCCATCTTACTCTCAAGCGCCTCGTTGTCCGTTTCAGCCTCACTGCCGGATTAACCCGCTCTATCGCTTGGCAAGTGTTACCTGTGCGCGTTGTACCCGTTAGGTGCGCTTTTCCTTTCTGTCCTTCCTAGGAGCACTTCGTCATTGCTACATATAGTTTTTGCTTCTTCTAGGCCACTGATTCGGCGTATTGCTGTGGCACAGGCCTACAGCTGCTTCGCACCACGCGATAGACCTGTGACAAGCTGGGGAAGAGTGAAATGTGATTCAGGTTGTATGGAAGAGAATCGTCGTACTGAAGCTGAAAAAGGATTCACTCGCTAAGCATCCTCTGTGCTCGTTTACCTTTTCGGCCTTTTCTCTCTTCAGTCCTCTTCTGACAATCATACCTCTACCCCTCTTTCCTTCTCTCAGCTCAAGCGGCTCACCGCGCGTCTGTCCATCTCTCCTTCTCTTTCTCCCTTACTTCACCTGGGGTGCGTACTGTACAGCGCTAACTACTCCAGCTTCTTACTTTTCCCCTTTTTTCTGTGTGTGGTTTTCTCTGCGTCATCGCTCTTGTGCTTCCTGCCGCCCATCGCCCCTCCTCTTCGTCACCCCCGGAGACGTTCGTCCTTTGCGTGTTTGTGAGGAGGGACGTTATTACACAAATCGGCAGCTCCTCCTGTCCCGTCAACACGGCCGTGGGTGTGGCGCTCCCCGGCTGCACAAACCTTTTGTTTTCTTGCCCACTCCCCCCCCACTTTCCACCCCCCCCCCCTACACACACACACACAAACACAGGGGCTCGTAAACATGTCCATTCGCGCGGTCGGTTGGCTGCAATCGAAGCTCGGTCTCGACATTGGAGGTCGTGGCCCTGGCGGCGAAGAACTGGTTGGCTTCTCCACGACACAGAACCTTAGCTGCAGCAAAGACCCTGTTGCAGCCGCAAACGGCGACCTAGAACCTGGCCTGAGCGGTGGTGGCAATGGTGGCGGTGGCGTTGGCGCGCTTTCCAGCCTGGCCAGTGAATGGGAGTCGAAGCTTGGCCAGATGTGGAAACAGGCAAGTGACAAGGCGACGCAGTACTGGAGCAACAACATGGTTGGTCGAGCGGGCAACGACCCATTTGGCTTTGGCCCCGCGGGGTCGCAAGGCGGCCTTGACGGCAACTCCGCGACAGGCGACACCCCTGAGCTAGACGAAAGCGGCCTTCCAGTGACGCGAAATTGGTATTACTACGATGCGCAGCTTGGCCGCTGGACTGTGTCGCGAGATGCCCCAGATAGTGTGCAACGGGAGTACTATGAGAAGCTTGAGGAGGTGGAGCGGGGGCAGCTGGGTCAGAAAACAGTGGCGCCGCCGCCGCCGCCGCCGCCGACTGCCACTGCCGGAAGGTCACCGCCACTTCTCGGGGCAACTGGGGGTGCTCGCGGCGGCCACAATCTACACTACGCTCTCCCAGACTACTTTGGTACCGCAAGCGCAACCCCAGCGATGCCGCAACAGAGGGCTCAGCCCTACACCGTCTACGGCGATGCCCCTTCGTATCAAGCCCAATCAACTGCTCCCATGGTGTCTTCTCCATCGACGATGATGAGCACGCCCGCTGGTCCCTACTACCTACCTACCCCGCCAACCGCCAGCACAACTACCTCGGCGACCACTCAGGCCCCATCGCACATGCAGTCACTATCGGCTCACTCGCAGATGAGCTCTCCACCACAGTCTGCGCAGACATACCTGCCGGCGATGCCTGCTATATCTGTGCCGACGTACCCTGCCGTTGGAAGTGCTTATCCTGCCGCCTCCGCGTCACTGACTCCCAACTCGGACGCGTCATCATTGCCACCCCCTACACCTGTCCAGTCCTCGCAGCCGCATGTCTATTCGCCTCCGGCGCACGACGGAATCTCTACATCCCCACCAGCACCTGCACAGTCGCAGCACTACGGACCGCCGCCTCTTCAGTCGAAGGTGCCGGAGCACTACCTCTCTGTCTCGGGCGACAACAGCACAGGCGTGCCTTCTCTGTCCTCTGTGCACGCAAGTGCACCAGCACCTACACCGTGTGCAGGCACTGCCCCAGGCACATATCCGTACAGCGGCGGCCGCGCCTGCAATAATGTCAGCGATCAGCACTCAACTACAGCTGTCGTGAGCGCCAGATTCCCAACCCCTCCGCAGACAACATTTGTCCAGAACACGGCGGTACCACAGCAGCAACCTCAGCCCCCAACAAGCAATCCGTACGCCTATCCGGCCGCAGTGACAACAGCAGTGGCCGGCCAGGCGTTTGCGCCTCCTCCCGCCGCACCGGAGCAGCCTCAACCACCCAAAGGAGTGGCGAACGGCTACAGTGTACATCCCCCCGCCACCTCACTGGGCACCTTCCAGACCATCAGTGGTGCGACAGCGCGGCCGAGTGCGATCGGATTGCCGCCGCCGCCATCCTTCAAGCCATTTTCTCCGTCTTAAACGCGAACCGGGGTTACGCGGACAAGACACCGTGGCAGTGATAGAGGCGTCAGGTGTTTCGAGGCGACTGAGCCACAAAAGAGAATCACGAACGCGTGTACAGGATGAAGACGCGCTCCAACGAGAAGACGCGTGGAGCGTGATGCTCACCAGTTTTCCCGATTGGGTGACGGCTGATATGTTGACGGGTCTCAGACGTGTGATTGTGTGTGGTGTTCTTCGCTTGCTTCCGTCTTTCGCAGCCTCTTCTTCTCACCCTCAATCCAAAGGACACACCCACACATGGAGAGAGAGGCCAAGAGTGGAGTGAAGAAGGGGAGGGAGGCTGCGCGGATACCTCTTTGTGCCCGTGTGTGTGTGTTGCTTTGTCTGCTTTCTTTTTTTTCGTGTCGCAGGTATGTTTTCCTCATGATGGCCGGCCACCTCACCGCATTGTATCCAGTGCCCAGCACCCACTCGTTGTGGGGAAGCCAAGCGACCTGCAGCCGGCCCTCGGGTACGGCTGCAGACTCCTGGGGCCGTCGGACGGGTCTGTGCTGGTGCTGTGCGGAAGAGACGTGTTGCTGTAAGCACGATAGTAGAAGCCCGCGACGGATTGTGTCGACGGTCCCGCAAACATATGTATTCGCCTGCTGCCTCTCTGCAGTGGCTGCGCTGCGATGATGTTGGACGTAGTTGTGGACTCAGCCTGCATTGTATGCGGTGGTATTGCAGTTGGCTGAGCGACCCCCAAGGGTATTGGGTGGGCCGGGCTCCTTGGCGCAGTCGTGGCGCAACAGAGACAGATGGGCTGCGGCTGTAATGCGCATGTTGGCCGACGTGTTCGTGGTGGAACGAGAAATGTGGGGGAGCGGGAAGGCAAAAATGCCATGTCGGTTGCCCTTTGGCTTCCTACGTTCCCGCATATGTATTTTGTGCTGCTCTCTGCTTGTTTCACCGATTTGTTGTTCTGTCGTCTTCACCCTCGCTTTCTCTCTGTACGAGGCGGTCGCTGCTTCCTGTCCCCCCTTTTTTGCCTTGACTTCTCTTTTTTCTCTGCGTATATGCGCATGGCTCTCTCCTTCTCTCGTTGACTCGAAGGCGGGTTTCCGTCAGGCTTGCAGAGGTGTTTTTTCCCTGCTGTTTTTCGTGTCGTGCTTTTGCCCCTCCCCCTTCCCCTGAAAGGTCATTCAGATGGCGTACGCTTGTGTGTCTGCAGCCAGGCACCTCTTTCCCTCTGCACACTCTTCTCATCTTGGCCTTGTCTCTCCCTCTACTACGTTCTCCCTCTCGGCATCTTCCCTGCCTCTTCGCGCGGGCTGCAGCTACAGGCGTCTGTTTGCCTTCATCTACTTCACCTTACCGACCTCGCAGTCTTCCGCACCCTCTGTGCTGAGATTACTGCTTCTGGTGGTGGTGTGTGGAAGGGAGCAGAGCGAAGGCGAAGGGTGGTTCGGTTACAGCGCCGAGAGGAGGGCAAGCGCGCCGCTTCTTGTGTACTTGCATGAAAGTTTATCGTTGACGAGATCCGCGGTGACTACTCATCCTAGTCACTGGCGAAGCCATGGAGAGAGGAAGCGCCATATCCGTGTGTGTGTGGAAGGCTATTGTGAGTATGTAGGATGTCTCTTGTCGAAGTGAGGCTTGAGGGAGTGTGTGTAGTGTTGTGTGCGTTGCTCCCCATGCGGACTCGCTTTGTCAGCTTTCTCTGCTACTGCGCGACTTGACAGGGTCTGTTTTTTCATTTATTCATTTTTGTTGGCGGATACCGAGTAAGCGAGTGCGAGCAGGACGGGCGAGCGAGATGGAAGACGCATACCTGTGGATGGCGGCGAGTTTTATGATCTTGTGTGGAGTGGGTACGTGTATGAGTAATGAGGATTTGCTTGTTTGCTTGCGCGAATGTGTGTGCGTTTGTGTTTTGCTGTTTCCAGATCTGAATGATGAATGGAAAGCATTACTGAGCAGACACTGCCTGTTTACTCAACAATCACACAGGAAGAAAAAGGTACAGTGGTGACAAGAGTATCAACCAGGACGTGCCTTCTGGTAATCTACGTGAGCCACCCGTTACAGCCTCCTCCCCCTTTGCGCTACCTATCTTTGGGCACTCGAGTTCTCATTGCGTGCTTCTTCCGCTCTGTCTGACGCACAGTTGTCCTTCCCGTGGTGTTGAAGAGGACTCGGTCTTCTGTTTCGGAATGCGCGTCATCACTTCGTTAAGACTCCAAGCGTATGCGCTCTCCATCTCTCACCTGCTATCTTTCTTCTCTTTCTCGCTCCTTCCTCGCTTCCTCTGTTCATCCCTCTCCGGGGAGCGCCCTGTTAACGGCTTCACATTCTTCGTTGCTTTGGCCAATTACCCAGAGACCTGCTGGAAAGGACGTCTCATAGATTCGTTTCGTTGCCCCACCCCCACCCCATTCACACGGTTGGCTGGCACCTGGTGCTCCTCATATAATAGCTCTGCGCTTGCGTCTCTTGGTGTCGCGTTGTCCCTCCATTGCCCTGCGCTCCCGATGCGGAAGCACCAGCAGCGTTTCTCTGTACCCTTTTTATACGCAGTCTTCATCGCACTTCTCTCTCCCTTTCCTTCTCTCACCATTGCCGTCGCACAACAGCTTCGACGCTGCAGTCCTCCGTTCTACGCCCGTTCCCCCCTCTGCTTTCCCCCGCAAACCTCCCCTGTCGTGCACTGCGCCGTTTCGCCCTTCCAAGCATTTGTTAGCGCGTGTGTTAGCGTGGAGCCGCCATCACGCTGCTGCTACCGGCGTTTTCTCCCACCCTGGCCCCCCTTTTTGGTCTCGTTACGGAGGCGAGGGCTTGAGCAGGATGAACAGCAACGACGAAGATATCTACGCGGCCTTCCAGACGCCGGATATCGGGTCGAACCCATGGACGACGAGCACAAACCCGTTTGAAGCCCCACCGCAGGAGGCTATGAGTGGCAACCCCCTCATGCAGGCCCCGCCTTCGCAGTGGGGACGGGCAGGCATGGGCTCCGCCTGGGGTGTACCGGGCAGCCGCATGGGTGCGGTGGGCTGCGGTCTCTCCGGCGCCGCGCGACCCATGACGTCCAACCGCGCCGTCGGTTTCCGAAGCACGAACGCCGGCGGTGCTGCCGTTCTCTTTGACCCCACTGGTCAAGCTCGCATGACAAACATGACGATGGGCCCAGCCCCTCCGCTGAAGAAGCGGAGTGAGAACAGTCAGGAAGAGGAGCTGGCTGAGATGGAGAAGCAGGTGAACAAGCTGATCGAGGAGAGCGCCATGCTGGCTCTGCAGAAGGACTACGGCGCAGCCCTCGAGAAGGCCAAGGATGCCGGCAAGCTGGAGCGGTCACTATGCAAAAAGCGCGAGCAGTACGGGTTCGTCGAGCAGATCAATGTCGACCTTACCTACGCAGTGCACTTCAACTTGGCGGTCCAGTACCAAAACCATCAGCTGTACACTGAGGCTCTCAACACGTACAACCTCATCATTCGCAACGTGCAGTTTCCGCAAGCTGGCCGCTTGCGGGTGAACATGGGCAACATCTACCTTGCGCAGCAGAACTACCTCTTAGCCATCAAGATGTACCGCAAGGTGCTGGACGAGACGCCGACCGCGGGCAAAGAGCTCCGCTACCACCTCTGCCGCAATATCGCCAACGCGTTTGTGAAGCTGGGCCAGTACAGGGACGCTGCGAACAGCTATGAGACAGTGGTAGAGGGCAACGGCGACGTTAATGCCACGTACAACCTCATTTTGTGCTACTACGCGCTGGGAGAGACGGAGCAGATGAAGCGGACGTTCACGCGCCTCACAAATTGTCGCCTCACGGGGCTCGACAGCGAGGAGGACTTTGAAGAGGAGGAGAAGTGGAAGGACGTCTTGGTGGACGACGGTCTGAGCCGCATGCGCAAGGAGCGCCATGCCAGGTATCTCAAGTACATCATCACAGCGGCTCGCTTGATTGCTCCAGTACTGCATAAGGACTGGTGCGTCGGCTACGACTACATCATCTCCCAGTTGCGCAACTACGAGATGCGCGACCCGACCTCGCATGTGGCGAGTGAGCTGGAGATGTGCAAAAACCTGAACTACCTCAAGCACAAGCGCTATCAGGAGGCAATCAACGGCCTGAAAGAGTTCGAGAAGAAGGACAAGAGCCTCCGAGCACGGGCGGCCACGAACCTGGCGTACCTCTACTTCCTTGAGGGTGACTACGACAGCGGGGAGCAATACAGCGACCTCAGCCTCGGCGCGAATCAGTACAACGCCAAGGCACTCGTGAACAAAGGTAACTTTTCCTTTGTCAAGAAGGACTACGACAAGGCGAAGGAGCTGTACAACAAGGCCCTGGCGGTAGAGGCTGACAACGTGGAGGCCATCTACAACCTCGGCTTGGCCGCCAAGAAGCTAGGGTTGTACGAGGAGGCGGTGCGCACGTTCAAGCGCATGCAGGCGCTCGTCGACAGCAACGAGGTGCTCTACCAGATTGCTGACCTCAGCGACCTTGTCGGCGACCCGTCAGCGCTGGAGTGGTTCAACCGCCTCATTGGTCGTGTGCCGACGGACCCGAACGCGCTGGCCCGCATCGGCTCCCTCTACGCCCGCGACGGCGACGATGTGCAGGCGTTCCACTACTACCTGGAGGCCTACCGCTACTACCAGGTGAACATGGACGTCATTTCATGGCTCGGCGCGTACTTCGTGAAGAACGAAGTCTACGATAGGGCGGTACAGTTCTTCGAGCGAGCCTCGCATATTCAGCCCCAGGAGGTGAAGTGGCAGCTGATGGTGGCCTCTTGCCACCGCCGCCGCGGTGACTACGTGCAGGCGAAGCGGCTGTACGAGCAGTTGCACCGCAAATACCCTGACAATGTCGAATGCCTCAATTACTTGGTGCAGCTCTGCAAGGACGCTGGTCTCAACGAGGAGGCCAACGAGTGGTTCAAGACAATGAAGAAAGTGGAGCGGCAGCAGATCCACAGTAGCAGTAGCAGTGTCGGCGGTGAGAGCGGCGACGACGAAGGCGACTCTTCCCTCGAGGGCGGGAGCAACATCCACGCCCATCGCCGCCGCACAAGTGGCACGGTCGCGCCCGATACGGCAGTGGCGGGCCGCCGAGCAGGCGGTGGTGCTGCGGCCGACAGAGACTTTTCCACTGGCCTCTCCGACGACGACATTGTTGATGGAAAAGCCAAGCAGAATGGATCGAAGGGTTTGAAGAAGGTGAAGGACAGCGACTCGGACGATGAAATCAACCTGCCCGGCATTTAGTCGTGGACCGGGGAGGGGCAGACAGACGGTGTGCCATACTGCGCCCCCTCTACCCTTCGCCCCCCCCCCCCCCTGCCTGGTTGTTTGTTGGCGTTCGGCGCATTTGCGCCGTCCATCTCTCGAGTTTGCTCCGCTCTCCTGCCAACCCTCTCGTGTATGCAACTCTCTCTCTTGCTCATTTCCCTTCACACTGTAGGCTGTGCGCTCGACGCAGACTACTACTACTACACCCCGCGTGCTAACCAACGGAAGGCGGCAGCGTGTGTGTGCGTGTGGGAGAGAGGCGCAATACGTTGGCGCTTTATGTAAAGCTGAACCAGCAGTTGCGCGTATTTCTTCTCTCTTTTACTTTGAGGTGGTCTTGCCACAGCAGTGGGTTCCGCAAGGAGGCTACGGGTTCTCTCTCGCTCTGTTGCTCTGTGCTGTCTTTTCCTATGACGCCACTCGTGCACCGCGCAGAAAACACGTTGTTCCTCGCGGAGAGGGCGCGTCTGCGGATCGGTGATGTGCGTGTTCTCGTTTTCCCCTATTTGTTTGTTGGTTCGTTTGTCTGTTGTTTCCTCTCCCTACCTGTGATGTAGTTTATATGAAGGGGAGGGATGAACGGAGCAAGAAGGTACTCTTCTACCCAACGTCTCTATGTACTGTGGCAGCACAGTTGAGAGGAGAGAGACGAGGAGGAGGAGGAGGAGGAGGGGACCACCATTGCAGCCTCTTTAGCTCTACTGCGCTGCTCTCTTGTGCTTTTCCTCCGTCACTCATGCGTTTCGTTTCCTCTTGACCTCTGTTCGCCCCTCTCCTCATGGCGAGTGTGAGTGTGTGCTTGTATCCGCAAGCGTACAGTTGGGGGCTTCCCCGATCCCCTTTCTCTTTTTTTTTTCGCTCTTAGACACCAGAAAGGCCACAGCAAGAGCGACATATGCACTCACATGTCTACCCAAACAAAAAGGCACGATGCGTGTTGCTGCCCCCAGGCTGCCCCTCACCCGCCATCTACCATACTTCTTTGTGGGGTTTGTAAGGCAAACGAAAAAGGAGAGAGGGCGGCGGAGTTGGGGGTGCCGGCGAGGCGGGTACTGCCCTTCTTGCACTCTCTTCTCTCCTTCGGCCTCTAGTAGTCCCGGAGGGACGCATTGAGGGAACACGCGCAGTTTCGATGTGGGCGCGTGTGTCTGCGTGGCCACGTCGCCCTCTTTGGGCGCTTACCCTCCTCTTCGCCGCACCTGTGGAGTGCGCGCACATGTGCCATCCCACCCCTACACAGACGGACACGCGAAAAGAGAGCCCACGTGGCTACACCTTTGTGCCTCCCTCTCTCCCTCCCTCCTTCTCTCCTCGCGCCCCATACCTTCTCTGCCTCTCCCCTCTCTTGCCGAGGCCTACGTCAGTTTCGTGTGCTTTTTTTGTGTGTGTGCACCGGCGTTCTCGTCGACGCCGCAGGTGGAGAATGCCGAGCTGACTGGCAAAAGAACCATCACCGCTTCTTGTCGGCGTTTTAGCACTGAAGGTGAAGGAAAGAGCCAATTCTTGCGCGTCTCGTCACCTGTACGTGTGCGTCTGGACGTGCATATGTGCGAGGGTGGTGGTTCGTTTTCACCCTCGTCCCACGTGCTTTGCTTGTGCACGATCTCCATCGGTCCAAGTGGGCGTCCACGATACACAAGATCAAGTTGTCCACTCACTCAGCGTGGACTATGTACAGCAGCGACGAGTCCGAGCTTAGCTGCGACTCTAGTGGCTCCCTGCAGCAACAGCCTAATACGCGCATCCAGACGAATGCGCAGAAGCAGTACGAGGATGGACCCGATGTTTATGATAACTTCGATGACAAAGAGCCAGAGGTGGTGACCACTGACAGTGATGAAAGTGCCACGTATGTGCAGGGCACAGGTGACCGCGGCTACTGGGGGCCGGTGGGCGAGTCGACTCTGCCGACTGAGTGCATCGAGCGCTGCGCTGTTCTGATTGACTGTTCCATGTTCGACCCGGCACTGCCGCAGGGCGACTGCAATGAGCAAGTCGTGGAATGGAGCATCCGTGTCATCCAGTATCCATTCCAGGCGCTGGAACACGAGTTAGCCGAGACAATGCTCTACATAGCAGAGGTGGATGCGTCGTACATGACGAAGTTGGTGCGGGCGCAGACGGTGCAGCGCTGGCGGCAGCTTATCGCGAGTCACCACGGTGTTCCCTGCCTTCCGCGTGGCATCAGCTACCAGTTTAAGGAGCTGCATCGCACTATACGCACGTTCCGCACATACGTGGACGAATTCTGCCACTCCCTCCTGGACGAGAAAAAAGGCCCCAGTCGCGTCGCAAAGGGGGCCTCTCAGCAGTCAAGTGGTAGTGGCGCTGCCAGCGAGGACACGTGTATGATAGTAGCGAGGACGAAAGAGGAGGTGCTCGATTACTTGCCAGATAAGTTCTGGCGCATCATTGAGGCCGCCACAAAGACGTGCGAGTCTGAGGAAATGAAGCGCCAAATCGCCTTTTTCACGGCAGAGCGGCGACGTGATGAGGTTCTCCGTGCGTTGCTGTGGCTGCAGAAGAAGGCTAAGATATCGCTGCCGCCGTACCACGTCTTCACGATTGCCTCTGCCCTCGGAGAGGAGTGGGAGGAGCTTGTGGCGAGAGAGATGACGAATTTCTGCTGCCGGTACCACAGCCATTTAATGATAAATAAATACGGCAACCCCCACCACTGCTGCGAGAGTACGGTGAGGGCGATGGCGCATGTCATCAACGCGGCAGTCCGCCAGCAGCACGGAGGCTAAGGTGCACCTGAGGTGTGCGTACCTGTGGATGCGGGCAGCAGAGAGGGAAGACTACAGGAAGAGCAGATAGCAGAGCAAAGAGCTCTGTGGAGTTGCATAGCGCCGCATCTTCTATGCGGTAGCAGTGGTGAGGTAGAGCTACAAGTACAGCGTTGGGGAAGATAGGGGAATCATTAGAGCATCAAGGAAACACCAGTAGCAGGGCCGTGAAAGGCCCACGGCAGTTGTGAAGTGTAATTGCCATTGACTTCAGCGCAGCTTTCCAACCCTCGTAGCTTTACAGGTCCCCTCCACTCTCACCACTTCCTCTGGGCTGCTCCACGCGGCTCCCTCTCGCCTGCATAACTACGGCGCGTTTTCCCCACCTCTCTCGCTGCTTTTCCACGCTGATTCACACGTGCGCCGTGTATGCGCTTTTGGTGTGCACACACCCGCGCGTATGCGTTTTGCTATCGTTTCTGGATCTTCTCACTCTCTCTCTCTTCCTCGTATCACCTCTATTCCTGAAGCGCTCGTCAGGGACGTGCGAGCACAACACGTGTAGAAGCTGCCGTAGCGTGCACACGAACCATCTCCACGACAATCCAACCTCGCATCAAGGCGTTTCTAGTGTTCTGCCTGGCGAAGAACTTTGTACACACCCTTTTCCGAGCAAGCTCTTCTCTCTGCGATGCAGGCAAACGGTCCTCAGATGTCGTACGGGGCCCAGCTGCGGGCCTCGATGCAGACGCTTCGCGCGAATGATGCCCAGTTTGAGCAGTTTACTCGCGGTCTTGGGGCGGTGCTGCAACAGTGGACTGCTCTGCAGCTCGTGGCCCAGCACTGTGACAGCCGAGCCCCCGCTGTGCTGTATGAGGATCTGTGCGCTTGGCACCAACGCGACGGAGAGGTGTACTTGGATGACATGGAGGTGTACTTCGAGGAGTTCTTTGACAACATCCGCTTCGTCCGCATCGAGGATGATAGCATGCAGGAGGTAGGGGCGGTGCTGCATGACATGTACTGCCGCTGCTGTCTCAACGATTTTAGCCTGGTGGAGCACTACCTGCAGACGCTGCCCATTTATGCACAGACAAACCCGGTTGCCATGTCCGTGAACGGTGGCACCACCGATGACCCCGACAACGATGCCGAGGGGGACGACGAGGCGGGCAGTGAGGCAGGCTGTGAGGAGGACATGGGCAATGGGGATGAAGAGTCTGAGTTAATGCAGGGACCGGGGTCGCAGGCTCCGCAGCAGCCACTACAGGCACCACCACGCCAGCAGCAGCCGCAGCAGCTTCAGCGTAGGAAGCGCAAGAATGCCTCGGTGCGATCCAAGAATGGCTGGAACATTGTTCAGTAGGGCGTGCCTACGAGCTGGTGCCTGTGCGTGATGGTAAAGGGGCGCACGGGAAGGCGTGCGACGCATGGGGGTGATGAGGGCACCAAAGACAAGCGCCTCTCTTCGCTTATCTTTTGAATTCTTTCGCCTTCATTGTTGCTTTCTCGCCACCTTTTCGTTGCTGTGCCCCTTCCCCCTTCCCCCTTCTTCCCTCCTGCTGCTCCTGCTTGCTTTGCCCAGCCACGACTCTCTCACCGTTCATTCCCCTTGTTTCTCCGTCTCTTCTTCCGAGGTCGCCCTCCCGTGTAGCGGAGTTTGGTCATCGCCTTCTACTCGATGCGCCTGACTAAGCTCGGCGTTTTTTTTTTCTCGCACTCACGCCTTTGTGCTTGCTCGCCAACGTTTAACGTAACTAAAACACATCGTTACGACGCGCAAGCAGTGATGATCCCCCCCAAAAAAGAAAGCGCAAGGAGGAAGGCGCTGCCATCTAGCAGGGCCTGTATGGATGGCTCTACCGACCACGCGACGTCGTTGCACACGCCTACCGGCGTGTCAGAAGCGCGCAGGGGAGTAGAGGAGAGCACAGTTGGATGGCTAAATCCCTTCGCGCTACACAAGTCATGCATGCGTATGACCCTCCACTACGATTCTCTAGTAGCCTACCAACGCAGCACATTACTTTTTCTTTGCTCAAACTCCTGGCGCCGCGGGACCTGCTCCGCGCCACAGCTGCTGTTGCTGCCGCACTTTTCGTTGCACGTCTGAGCGCTGTCGAGAGGACTGTCTCGTACGGTGAAGCGCCTGGCTCTGGCTCGACCAGGGACGATGGCGTGTGTGTGTGTGTGATGTGTGACACCACTGCGGTGCTCATGAGTGAGGTCTACAGCATGCAGTCTGTACACCTGTTGTCCCCTACATCCTTTTGTCAAGTCAACCTCGCTCCCTTCTTCTTCCCACTCCTATGATCACCCTCTCTCTTTATCTGCTTCGCTGAGCTGCTTGCTCGCCCGCAGCCGAAGCGCATATCTCAACAGAGCCACTCTGCACGTTCCTCTTCTGACATTTGGTTACTACCTTTCTCTTGAAAGCGCGTCGACTGTCTTGCCCTCCTTCCCCTTCCTCCACACAGAGGCTGCCCACTGTTTGGCTTCCCCACTGCCATCTACTCTGCCTGAGCTCTAGCCTTATCGGTAATTTTGTAGCACTCTTGCGGTAGCCCTATTTTAGTGTAGTTTTTTTACTCTCTTCGCCACATCCTGTTAACCAGCTTCTGTTTTTTACTTTCAAACAGTACGCACGCGCAGCATGTTCCGCTTTGTATCTGCAAGACAGCCTCTGGCGTTGGTGGCTGCCTCATCGCTGCGCTTCCAGTCCAGCCCCGCCACATCTGCAATGAACCCAAACCGGCGCAATCAAAACCGCCGGGGCTTCACCTCTACAAGCTCACTGCCCAAGTTCGAGATACATGACGTGCGCGATGACCCGGAGCACGGGAGCATGACCCGTGTGTCAGTCGACGGCAAGCACCTGCTCGTCTCCCAATTCCCGCAGCTTGGCCCTCGCAACGCCGACCCGAACGACACTACACCGCAGTTTGACAGGGAGCGTCGCATCTCGATGCGCTTCCGCCACATAGACCTCGCTGGCTTCGTCAGCGTCGTCGAGGACCGCGTCCCAAGTCATCATGTCAAGAACAACGCGTTCGACATGGCGTTTGAGAAAACAGCGAAGGGCTACGTCTTGAAGGGTCAGGTGCACCGAAGTAACTCGCAAGCCAACGAGGAGTGGGCGGTTCGATTTGAGAATCAGTTTGCCGTGACGATGGAGCACTTTCTCGAGAGCGCGCTGACGGAGAGCTTCGGCTTTGCCCAGCACCAACGGATCTTGGCGAGAGGGGATAGTCTCCCGAGCGACAGAATTAGGAGCAACCAGGACCGCAACAGAAACCCAAACCGAAATCAAAACCGCCGTCGCAACAGCGGCAACAGCAACGACGATAACCAAGGGAACTGAGCAGTGGATGCCGGCCAGCAGGTGTGCTCTATACACGCTTCCATGCGTGTTTGTGCGCGTGCGCCTGTAGTGGTCGACAAGGAAGAGACACCCAGCGGTGATGGTGCCATGTTGGGTATTGGTTGGTTGGTATAAGTTGAGTGTAGCCCGGTGTGTCCAACTTAGTGAAGCGGCGTCGTAGTGCCTCATCGAGCAGGTGAGCACGTGCTGTGTCTCGGCCGTGTGGCACTCACCATGCACAACTGCATCCTGGTTACAGGAGTACGTGTTTCGTACGAATGTGTGAGTGGGTGTTGTGGGAAAGGAGTGGGGGTTGCTCGCAGACCACCATGCGCTGGAAGGTATTCTGCATCTGCTCATCTCTGCAGCACTCTCTCACGCAAGTCGGGTCGAAGTCGCTGTGTTCTGCGGTGCGCGAACAGTAGGGAGTTTTACTCGTAGATACGTCAATCGAAAAGGTAGCCGCTGCCTTCATGAAAACGCCTGCCGGTAGACACAAACGCTATACAGCCGAAGAAGAGAAGAAACGAAGCAGATGCGGTGACTGTGGTTCCGAGGAAAGGTCACTGCATGTGTTTGTCCTTGCATGCGCCTTGAACATGAGTGATGGGAGCTCACGCCGTGCCCCTAGCTTTTGCGGCCGGCTGGTCGTGCTTGCTTCGTCATGGCGCTCTTGTTTCCTTGAGGGCTTTTCTAACTCGCGTGCACCTCAGTGCATGTGCGAGCGAAGGACTCGTTTTGCTGGTCGACGTGCCGGCTCGGCAAGCGCGCATCTGCGGCCGCACTGGCGCCACCAGCATGTTTGCGGCTTACATGACACTCTGAACCATTGCTCCTGTTTGGACCTATTATCGCCTCCCGTGCACTTTTCCTTTCTCTTTCGATCTTCTCCCCCTTACCGTCCTGTCTGGCTGTTCCTGAATACCAGAGCGCGCCTGCAAAGCGCCTGTGGCACCCCACCTTCATCCGTTGTCTTCACCCGTTCACAGCACATCTCTTCTGTGGAAGGGAAGTGGACTCAACAAGCGAAGGGGCTCTTCTTGTGTCGCTCGAAGGTCGTGTGGAGTTTTTCAGGTGCCCCCTTTTTTTTTCCGTCTTCCGCGTAGTATCACAGAGCTGAAAGAGGGATGGGATACTCCGTGACTCACACCGCACTATCCCCAACTGGCCCTCTCCCGCGTGTTCAGCACGCCTCAGTCTCATTTTTCAGACCCACCTAGCATCACGTCTTTGCGCGAGCGTTTCTCTCGGAGCAGAGACGTAAAGGGTAAACGAAAAGCGAAAGCACTACGTCGACCCATTCGCGTGTTCTTTTCTCGGTGAGCAGGGGCGAGTGCGCCTCGCGGCATCACCGATTCCCCTCTTTTCCTCCTCCACTCTTCCTCCTTCCTCCGTGCTACATTTCCTTAGAGAAGAGAACCGAGTGGAACCTCAGAAATATATAAAAAAGGCGTTCTCGTGCACTAGCCCCCCCCCCCCCCCCCCCCCCGCCTTGGCCTGCTTGAGCGGCGGCCGTGACTGCCATAGCTTTTCCTTTCCTTCGCTTCCTTTGGTGCTTAGCCTGGTGTTGATGCGCCATGCGCTCTTGGCTTCTGCGCTGCTCACCAGGGCTTGCCACTGCGCAGGTGGTGCCCCGTGCTGCCTATGCGCTGTGTCTACACACACCCCACCGCTGCGTTTTCGTCCGTGAGCTCTCCACCCCGGTCACTCTCGAGAGCAGCAACAGAAGCGTTACTCCTTTCCCCGCACGCCTTCTCTGGCAGTTCAGCAGCAAGCGACCGCGGCACCTTGTGCTCTGCGTACGAAAACCTCTCCCTGCTGTGGTTCCCCTCGCCTCGGAGGACGCCTTTGAGGAGTGGAGCGATGCTGAAGCGGCTGAGGCACTGACAAAGCGGACCGCCGCAGTCGATGGCGCACCACGTACACCAGAGGACTACATGTACGGGCGCCTGTTCTTGCGTCCCTACAATGTGGCTCAACTTTTGACAGTGTTGCAGGGCTGGTCGGATTTGCCTGCCGTGGTGGAGCGACCGCGCTCCTCCTTGACACTGAGCGCCGTGCCACCGGCGTCGACATCAGCAAAGCTGGCAAAGCGCAGCAACGTCGACGTGCGACCAAGGGAGGTGATGCTGACGGCTCGCTTGACGCGAAAAATGTTCTCGGCAACTCTCGGAGGCTCAGGCAGGGCCACCATCGCAGAGGCTGCGACTCACCCGTCCGCGGATTCCGATCCTGCTACCGAGGAAGACTATCCCGACTCTGTCTACGTGGACGGCGACGTGTGCACGCTGCGCGTGGTACTTCGCGACGCCGACCTCATTCTCTTCACCGTCCATCTTGAGAGCGTTTTGAGCGACCTCTTTGCCATTGAGCACTACAGTCGTAAGCTGGAGCGGTGTAATACCTTCGACTCACAACCCAGCCGTGTGTGCCATCGAACCGGCGCCAGGTTGAGCTCGTTCGTGAGGTCTTCGGCAAGACCGCCGCAGTATCTTAGTCACCGGTACACGCCTGGTTCGAGGGCCCACGGTGACACGATGGAACCGCGTTACCGGAGCCACCATCCTCAGCGCAGCAACCATGGCAGCAGTCACCATCACAATGCCACCACTGCTGCTGCGAACACCGCCGCTACCGGGCCCACGGAGAGTGGCAAGGGGCCGGAGGACTCGAATTTCTTTGCAGCGACATCCGCGAAGGCTGCGCCGACGACGGCCGCAAACGAAGCGGAGGATGACGACTACAAGGAGACCCTGGAAGATGTGGAGGAGGCCGAAGACGACGAGGACGACAGCGAGGCTGCCGCAGAAACTAGTGATGCAGCTACGCCATCGACCCCAGCTATGGCCCCCTCGTCTTCTGCTGCGTCTTCGACCTCGTATGTCGCCACCCACACGCGAGAGCGAGGCCAGATGACGATGGAGTCGACGGACCGCTACGCCGAGGGCCGCTTTGTGCGCGATGGCAGTGTAGCCGCATCTGAGGTGCAGGAAGTGAGCCGCGTCGGTGCTTTCGATGTGCTTCACCGCACCTGGCAGGCGCAAGGGAGCACGGAAAAGGACGACGCGCAGACGACGGTGCATGCCACGGCGACCACCGGCGCATTCCGCTCCGCCAGCGGGGAGGTGACCGGCCGCTTCTCATATGAGCGCTTGTCCACGACGACAGAGACGACGTCAGCAAAGACTGCGGCCGCTGCAGCTGCAGGGACTGCCATTCCTCTTCGTCGGAAAGCTGCAGAGGGCGCCCAAGAGGCGACCGCCACGATCGAAGTCACGGCAATAGGATCGAAGTCGAGTGCAGTGGTGGACGGCATGAAACCATGTGAGAGCAAGTCGCACGAACACCAAAAGAAAAAGGAGGAGGGTGCGGGCACGGAGGCTACCAAGCCGACTCGCAAGCGCCATCTCAGCGACAGCACTACTGCGCCCGGTAAGAAGAAGACGGCCAAGAGGAAGTCTAGGAAGGCGCCGGTGAAGCGCAAGGCTTCCACCTCTACCGCCACTTCTGTATCTGCGTCCCAAGGAACGGCCGAGTTCGCCGACACCACGACATTCTAGGCTATCGTCGCTATTTCGTGTGCAATGGCACTTTCATGGGAAGTCACGTGTGGTTGTTTGTGAGCCTCTGTGCACTTCACGGCTTTGCGGCAGAGTTGGCTGTGTGACAGTGGAGGCACTCGAGCAAGGCGCGAAACAGGTGAGGAGGGAGTAGAGCATATGCACATCCTCTTCCGCAGAACACAGGCACCTTAGTAGCACCAAAGTGTTCTGTCACTGCGTACTTTCATCTCTTTACAGGGACTCTAATACAAAGCCGTAGGTAAGATGAAGCTTCAGAGAGAAGGAGGGGGTGTACAGATTTACAGGAGCTGGACCGAGAGGAGGAGAAGGGGGGAGGCAGAGGGGAAGGGGACTGGCAAGTGGCTCTCCTCTCTCTTTTCCCCACCATCTTGTGTCTCAGGTAGTACATGTACGTATCGGAATGTGTCTGTGACTTGGGCATTAGCGTTTTTTGTTGCTGCGCTGCGGGGTCCAGAGGGCCAGCATACGTCTCTGACAGCCTTGCTGCTTGAACGCATTTTTTCTACTCCTTTTCTTTGTGCTCCACGGCTCCGTGCTTGCTGCACCCCCACAACCGTTGCCACACTTCGTGTTGGCCAATCAAACAAACATACTGCTCGCACTCGATGTTTATCATTCGATTGTGTGGCAGTTGCCAGCTCTCGAATCACACATGGACCTGCGCATTGTACGTATACACACACCCACACACACACACACACACCGCAGACCGCACACCCATACCAACTTGATTGTCGTGGCGTATATACCTATACATCACTACATACGTCAAATACTCCGCTGCTCTTGCAGACCTCCCTCAAGTCCCCACTGTAGTGCACCTCACCGCTTGTGAATACCCACTCACGTGCACGTCAAGAAGCAGGTGACAAGAGCGATAACATGCCGCAGGCCGCACTTCCACTGCTGGCAAAGGTTTGGTTCCTTGCAGTGGCTCCTCTAATAGTCGTGGATGCCATCTTCGTGCTTACGCGTGCCAAGAGCGTCGACCTGCCACATCCTCTGGCGGAGGTAGTCCCCTTCAAATACTGGACCGTCTACGCCCAGTACGACCGGCGCTACGCTGCGAACGATGATGCCTTTGTTGTGGTGCAATCGTGGCTGAACCTCGTGGAGGCGATGATGGGGCTCTTCGTGACTCTGTCTGCTTTCTGCAATGCGCAAAACCTCGCCATCAAGCTGGCAATTGTGGTGAGTCTGATGACGCTATACAAGACTGTGATCTACTGCCTCATCGACATTGCCGAGGGAGGCAAGTACACGCACCACATCACCTTTCATGAGCAACTGACAATGCTCATCGCCCCACTGTCAGTGTGGATTGTGTTTCCAGCCATCATTCTTTATCAGTGCTTCCGCGCGCTTGCCATCGCAAATGTGTCGGGGACCTCCAAGCAAAAGACCACCATGCCCCAGCATCAGCAGCGAAAACATTCCGCCAACGACCATTACCTCGGCAAGAAGAGGTAGGAGACTGCGGCCCTGCCATGGTGGTCGTCGATAGAGACGTGCAAAGAGCGCTACCAAATACCCTCTCGATCGTGCCGCCGCCATACCTTCACTCTCCGGGCTGTTTTCTCCGGGACTACCTGCACCCCTGCGGCTGCCATCTGCGCCAACTTCGGCGGTGGCCTTCGGATGCGATCGGCAGTGCATGTGCTCATTTAGCGGCCCTCAAATTCCTCCTCTACTGCGCCGCAGGAGTTGCTTCACGAACGCGAGTGTAACAAGAAACCAGGTGGAAGCTCCTCCAGCCATTTGCTCGACACCCCAGGTGATAGGGAGTGATGGCTTAATATCGTTTGTCTTGTTCAAATTCGGAGCATGAGCCATGTCCCTCCCTCCCTCCCCCCCACTGTGGTATATCTGTGCTATTCCTGTGTACTTGTCTGTTTATACGCACATACCTCAACATAAAGGTACAGGTGTGTATGTAGCCCACCGAGACGCAGAGGTGGGGGATGGGCGGGGATTGACGTTCCTGAACCCCCTTCTTGCTCATGGCTTGAAGGTTTTGTCGCTCGGATGGAGGCGCGGAATGGGCGGCCAGGAAGAAGATGTCTGGGCTGGGAGTCGTAATTTGCATCTCACTTCTGCAAAAAAAAAAATGCCAACCATTTTTCAGTTCATCTATTTTCTGTTTGAAGGCCTATAGTTCACAGGCTCTCGTACGCGATCGAATGACCACACCAGGGAGCGTCTCTGCCCCGCCCTGCCTCTCTCCACTGTTCCCTTCACCTGCACTGACGCGTTTTTTCATCTCCCGTTTCAACACGGTTTTCTCCCCCCCCCCGCCATGTTCTTCGGCACCTGCAGAGCACACAGCACTCGTGTTCGTTGCTACCCCCTCCTCCCACCGACGACCAGCTGAAGAAATTCAGCATCGAACTTCAACGAGAGTGTTTTTCGTTTGACTTCTTCCTGTACGTGGGACGCACACTCGCCTTTTTAAAGGCATCCGCGTCACCCAACCAGCCTTCCTTTCGCCCACCTGGCGGCGCCACTCACAGTTGCACGCTTCCGCCTCCTCATACAAGCTGCGTCTCATCTCTTGTAATATATCAGCAGAGCTGAGGGGAACGAAAAAGAACGCTAAACAGTGCGAAGCAATCACCCACAGGCATACACCCAACACCTACACTCTCCACACTGGCAAACACACGTGGAGGGAGCTAGCACGAAAAGAGAACTACAACTCCTCACACGACGTCGTCACGTTGTATGAACCGAACCTTCTCATCCTCGACCTCGACCGCGGCTGTCTAGCTTCACTTCTTACCTGTAAGTCTGTTTGTGCTTGTGTGTGTTGTTCGCTTCTTCTGTGCTTCTGCCGACTCTAGTCATTGTCAGCCGGCCATCCATCCATCCAGACACGGAGACAGACTTCACAGCATACAAAACCCTCCCCCCGTCTACGTAATCAGCGCTCGCGACACAAGTCACGCAGGCTCGCACTCACGTGTACGACTGTCGAGATTGCATGTAAAGATCATCCTTAGCACAAAATAACGCCGCATACCTTTTGTAAGAGCGTACGCGCGGCCACTGTGCTGCAATCTTCGTGCAGTGCCGTACACTTGGCTATCCACTGATTCGTTGTCGTCGATTTTTGTTGTTGTTTGTTTGTTTGTTTGTTTACGTTGGACTGCGCGTGAGCACGTTGGGGCTTCCCCACAGATTTTTAAATCTGCCCCCTTCCCCTCTCCTCCGCACGCTTCTCCCTTTTTTTTTTTTTCGTTGGGGTGAGGCGGCTGTGTTGTGTGTTGTGTGCTGAAGACCGGGTAAACACAGCAGAAAGGCGGAAGCAAAAGAGTAGGTGCCCCCCCCCCCTTCCCCCCCCTCACACGCACACAGTCGAAACACACACGAATAGAGAGAGAGAGAGAGATCCGCTTACCTTTTGTATCACTGCTTTTACGTTTTGCTTGCTTGGTGTTTTCCACCTTCGTCTTTTCCTCCTGTTTTGCGCCTCGCCTTGCACACGTTCTCTTTTCGCGTTTGACCTCCTGATGTGCTTTCGGCAAAGTGCCTGATTTTGTGTGTATCACTACTGCTACTGCTACCTATACCGCTGCTGCTGCTGCTGCTGGCTGCCACCCTTGCTGTCGCCATCGTTTCTGCCCCCGTATCTGGGTATTCCTCCTTTCTCGCACTCAGACACTATAAAGTGCTTGTACGGAGAGCTCTACATATCCCGCTCACAGCCGCCCCCTCACTCTTTTCTTCTGAGGGCGCGACAGGTTTTACTCTCCCTTCGCGTTAGCGAGCGAGTAAGCATTGCCGCTGCCTCGCCTCTTCGGTGCTCTTTCCCGTGGTGCAAAGTAACTGAAAGGTGGTGCTTTTTTTTCTGTTTGCGTTGTTGCTCGGAGCGATTGGAAAAGCGCAGCAATGAAGCACTTCTCTACGCACCAGGGCCGTTTCCTGGCGATCCGCCAGAGCGTTTCAGTGACCGCTAGCACCGGCGTAGTTGCGTCTAAGGTAACTCGACTGGTTGCAGGTCGCACAACAGGCATGCAATGCCGCTCCGGAATGAGCGCGCTCAGTAGTAGTTTATGGCAATCGTGCGCCTTCTTCTCTACCCAGTCACCCAAGGCGACATCGCTGGCCAAGGCGGCGGCCACATCGTTGCCTGTTGCGATGCCAGGAGGTGCTGCGGCAATGCCGGGGGCATCACCCCCGTGCGCTGCTGCTGTTGCAGCCTCAAAGCCAGCAGGCCGTATCGGCAGAGGTGGCAAGGCATCATCGCGCGGGCGAAAGCGAGGACCCGGGTCGGCGATGACACAGGGGCAGCCGCCTCGCAGGCAGGCGGGTCGGCGGCACTGCGTGTTGCTTGCCGCGGCAACGGCAGCAGAGAGTAATGTAAAGCCGATGCGTAGCCGACGTGCAAACGATCCATCACGCAGACGCGTGACGTCAAAGCAAGAGGCAGCTCGGCTGCTGCAGTCTCTTGCTGGCAACACATCATCTACTGCAACCTCAGTCATCAGCCCAATTTCATCTCACACAGCAGACGAAGAAGGCAAAGACTTTATACGGGGGACGCTTGCAGGAAGTTCGGCGGCGAATACTCCAGCGACAACACCGCCGCGGCGGCTGCGCAGACCCACCGCAAACTTACCGTCGACCTTAGCTGCGAAGGCGGAAATAGCGGAATCAGGGTCGTCGACCACGGCCCAGCTGTTGCAGCACCTACAGCTCACATCCTTTGTGGGGCGCATCACGGAGCGGGTCAAGGCGTGGGCGTCTTCCCTGGCGGAATGGGGGCAGCCGACTTTTGACCCTGCGCTGCGGGAGTGGGGGCAGCAGCTTTCGATGTCCCTGCGCAGGGACTCCTTCGCTGACTGCACCGCCGTTCAGCACGCTATGCAGCAGCGGTATGAGGACCAGTTTGGCCACAACCGTGAAGACGTCGCCTTCCTCACCCTTTACGCGCGTGTGCTGGTGAACAACGCGATGTTCTGCCTCACCAGCTTCGAGACGTACCGCACCACGCAGCTGCTGTGCGAGGCGGTGCACGTGTCCAAGGAGGCATATTTGCTCCAACGTCGCCTGGCGCACGACAAGGCTCGTGGCGAGACCGGGACATCCACAGCGGCTGCGACGGCAGATTGTCCCCAGGAACAGTGTGCCGTGGGTGACCCGGAGTGCCACCTGTTTTTCCTGCGCGTGCTCCTGGCCAACGCATATGCCAGTGATCAGCAGTACTGGAAAGCGGTCGAGCAGTATCAACTGGCGCTGTCCACGATGGAGCGCAATCCGATGTGGTGCCCGGGCCAGGTGGCCCCTGGTTTGGTGAGCCCGTTGCCATTCAACCACACATTGGTGACAGAGGACGCAAAGCTGTTTTACGAGGACAGTGTGCGCGTCGACCATGCCATCTCTCAGGGTCGCGCGCAATTACTGCTGCTCCAGTCGAAAGGGTCCACCGCAAGTTCGGCACGGCTGCTGCAGGTGCAACTAGCAATGGCACGTTTGCACCGACACGCTGGTCAGTACGCGGAGAGCCAGAACCTCTACGAGAGCTACCTTGACGGTGTGACGGAGCACATGGAAAGCGAGGACGTCGGCGGGGCCATGCTGGAGCTGGGCCGACTTTTACTCTACAAAGTGAAGAATAGCGACGCCGCTGTGATCTACCTGGAGGCAGCCTCGAGCATTCTCCTCGAAGACGCTGAGTCTCTGCTACTGGCGGCCGAATCCCACGGTGATCGTAGCGGTAGCGACCGTAGCAAAGAGGTCACCTCTGCAGAGGCGCGCATCGCTGCCGGCAACGCAGCGCATCGCGCAGCTGGCGGTCTCATCGACGCTGCCATAGCGTTTCATGCCGTGGGCAAGACGGGCCAGGCCATTGGGCTGCTAGAAGGGTGTTTGCAGCTGCTTGACCGTGCCAATCTCGGTCTCATCAGTGGGTGGGTGCGGAGACAGTACGCGGACATGTTGGCTACTGTCGCTCTCGTCGATCGTGCGCTTGAGGAGTACAGTCGTACTATTGAGCTGCTGCGCGACGGCTGCGGCAACTCCGTTGCTCAACTCGGGATGGCCGGCGAGATGGTGCCTCTTCACTCCGCGGAGGTGGAGGGTCAGCTGGCTTTCTGCCTCCAGACCTACGTCGGCGACCACAAGCGGGCCATAAAGCACTACCGCAACATCGTGCAGGGGTGGCACAAGAAGGATGCGTCGGTGACAGGCGCGCAGGTGCGGCTGAACAAGCGCGCCAGGCGCCAGCGCGCTGCTGCTGCTGCTGCTGCTGCGGTCACTTCCACTGCCGCAGGCAGCATGAGTTTATCGGACGGTGCCACTTTTACTAGCGGTCAGACGCTTGCCGGGTCTTTTCCTGCGTTGCCGCGGGTCGACTTGTCTTTTCAACCGGACATGCTGCACTGGGTGCTGAGCAACTACGTGGCGTGCTGCGAGCGCGTCGGTGCCTACGCAGAGGCGATTGGGGTGCAGAGCCGTCTCATCGAAATCGAGGGCGCCTTAGGTGGTGGCGTTGTTGAGTCCTACCTGAAGCTCATTTCCCTCGCTCGACAGGCCGGTGACATGGAGAAGACGCTGGCGCTCTGCTTTTACGTCTTTTTTCTGCCTGACAACATGATGCCAAGCGAGACACGACTGAGCATTGCAAACAGCTTCGCTTCCTGTTGCCATCGGCTGGGGAACAGTCGCATGGGGTCTGTGCTGCTGCAAGCAGTGCAGCAAGTGCGCGGCGACCACGACTCCTGCTCGTTGGCGCGATACGCCATGGGTCTCAAGACTCTGGATCCCTCTGACCGCGTGCACCTTGATGGTGTGGACATCGAGGCGAGTATTAACTCTATCGGCTGTGTCTTCCGACGGGCTGCCAGCATTGTTGTGGCTGATATGGTTGTCAACAGCGTCGAGGATGAGGAGAAGGCCTCTCGCGATCACTGCAGAGCAAGCGGCAGTGGGAGCTGCGTTGCTGAGGCCGTACTGAAGGGTGCCGGCAAGGAGACATCGATTTCTCCTTCGGCATCCCCCTCTTTATGGACGCAGGAGCGCTTGGACAGTGCGCTGAACGGCCTCATCGTGCTCAGCCGCGGTGCCTTCTTTTTTCACCAAAACCGGTTCATGAAGGATGCGGAGGAGCTGTACGCCTCTGCACTGCAGCACGTCGACCACATCATTGCCTCGGTCCCGGTGCTAACGGCGAGGTACGAGCGAGAGATGGGTATCTTGCTTGTTAACTATGCTACGCTCAAATCTGCGACGGACCCAAGGCTGGCGGCCACTCTTTATGAGCGCGCTGCGGAAGTGTGCCCGACGTACCTGGAGGTGGCGGAGGTGGTCGCGGATGTCTTTGTGCAGTCCGGTGACTACACCAAGGGTTTTGCGTACATGAAGCGCGTCATCCGCGCGAACCCGTCCGCCGCAACTGAAATGCACATGCGACTGGCACGGCTCGGTACGGGTACCGCCTGGGAGACGATGTCGTACGGGGAGCGAATGGAAGTCATGGAGCACCTGCTGAAAAGCCTCGGCGTGGCGCCTGAGCGTGTCGCGTCGGCGTTCGCAGCCGAAGCGAAAAGACTGGAGGGCAACGCGAACAAGATCAACATGACCATGTCCCTCGGAAATCTTGCCCCGCTTCTGCTCGATGGCGTTGCCAGCTGCATGAGCGAGGACGCCGTGTGCTTCGCCACCTACGTTGTGCAAACCCGCTTTCAGGAGATGCAGCTGCTGAACCGCATGTACCGCCGTGCGCTGCTGCGATTTCCGCAGCACGCCACTCTCCTCGTGAACTACGCCACGCTGTGCATGCACTCCGGCTACCACACCCTGGCGCGCAAGTACATTGCAAAGGCGTACGCCGCCTCCTCTGGCGATTTGAACTGCACCATGTGCTACGCCCACTACCTGTGCCGCTCGTTTGACGACCGGCAAGTCGGATGCGGTGAATCCCTGTACGCTCGCTTTCTCGAGAGGTACCCGAACGCGGCCCAGGCGCACGCTGCGTTCGCCAACTACATGGCGGGTGTCATGCCTACCCCCTTCAAGACGGAGCTGCACTTCAAGGCGGCGCTGGAGCTGGCCCCGACGTCGGAGGACGTGGTGCTACAGTACGGCCAGTTTATGTGGGCCTGCACTGATAGCAAGACGGTCTACGCAAACGACGAGGTGCACCGGCGCGTGTTTGACCGGGTCGAGCAGCTCTTCAAGGAAGCCGTCGCCATCAATCCAAACAGCTTCACGGCGTGTCACCAGCTCGGCACATTCTACGCGAACCGCCCAAACTGCTTCGAGGATGCCATGACGATGCTGCAACGGGCGCACAAGCTACAGCCGGGCAACATCGAGGTGGTGCGGCACATCCTCGCTGTCTTGCACAGGGAGTGCGTGCGAATACAGAAGGAGGAGCTAAGTCGCGGTAGCGCCGTGGCACTGCAAGGCCTCAGAGCACAGTCATTCTCTGGCCGACTGCGCTCGCTGGTCGATGCAACCAAGGACACGTTTGAGCACGTGCTGAGGATGGACCCCAACGACAAGGCGACGTTGGAGGCCTACGCGCGCTTCGCTGTGGAGGTACTGCAGGACCCGAAGTTGGCCGCAGCCATTTACCGGCGTATCGAAGCGCTGAATCGCAAGTAGGGCGGCAGGCAGTGCACCAGGGAAAGTAAAAATTGGTGGCCTGCGAGTATTTTTCTCTTTCTTTTGGTTTCTTTGGCATTCTTTCCTTCTCTCTTCCTGTCGGTTGGTGGGGTGAGAAGCTGGGTATGGGTGCATAATGAGCAGCGATTGACCCCAAGTCGGTCCACACCCAGGGACATAGGTGCTCAGACCGGTACCTGCGTCGCTTTTCACTCCCCCTTTCCCTGTGCTTCCTTCCTCCTCGATCTCAGACGCAGTGGAGAGTGCCAAAGGATACGAAGAACAACACACACACACACACAGACAAGTGCCCTGGATCTCCAACCCTTCCGTCCTCAATTTCACTCTACCAGCGTCCATTCCAAAGATTCACGCCCAACGCCTAGATCTCTCTCTCTCTCTTTGTTGTTCACTTTCTTTCTTCACCTTTCAGAAGACGTTTACACCTCACGCACGCCACCACCACTCTCGCTTAAAACAAAGCGGAAGCGCGCTAAACACGCAGTCGACTGCGCCTGCCCCGTGTACCCAGAGTGTACTCTCTTTCATTCGTTTTTTCCCTTTTTTTCCAGTTGTACCGCCGACGATTCTTTCGGGTTTCTCTGTTCTCTTTGCGTGGTGTGTGCGTAACCTTCTCCTCCCCCATACATATACATACATGCATTACACGTCCCTTGTACAGTAGGCGGACGCGTGTGCGCTTCTTCCTCCTCCTCTCCCCCTCTCTCCGCCTCTTTCCATCAGGTAATGTACCTCGTCTACCGTGTATTATTACGTGTCTGTTGCCGCATGTGCGTGTGCGTGTACGTGTGTATGTGTGTGTGTGTGTGTGTACGCTGTTGTATGGCTCTCTCGTAAATATGAGGGTTGGACTCCTCCGACGAATGCGCAAAAAGAAACAAAAGGTAGTGATCGTCCATCGTTAGGCAAACGAGTGAGACGTGTAGCGCGCTGGACTGGCGTCTATGGGCGGACACGCCCACCCAACATAGCGGCATGGTGCCGCCTTGCGCATCATGTCACTGGACAGGTGCTCGAACGTTCACGTGCCTTTTTCTTCTTCTTTTCCACCGAGAAGGCAAGCCTTGCGTAGGAGCAGGAGCGGATGTCGCGCCGAAGCATCCACCAGTTTTGCTCCCTCCTTGCTTCTCCTCTGTACCCCGTGGGCGGGCTATGCGCTCTGTATGTGCGCCTCTACTCCCCTTCCATACACGGCTTCACGTGCTTCCCAACCCCCTCTCCCTCCCCCTCCCCTCCTCTGCCCTTTCCTACTTTGACTGCCCCTCCATTGATGTCTGTCCCGTATGGACGCTCCACTCACCCACCTCTACCCATGCCTGTATGCCCTCTGCGTTTCTTTTGTTTGTTGGTTAGTGTGTGTGTGTGTGTGTTTGTGCTGCTCTGCGCCACTGATATTGTCTGTTGAGGCGTGTGACTTCGTGAGGGTTTGCGTCTCGCTCCGCTCTTGCGCTTTTGCTCACCCTTTTTTTGCTGGCGCGCGTCCCCTTCGCGGAAGAGCGGCGTGGCCAAGAGAAGGGAGGGTGAAGGGGCGGGAGGGAGGAGGAGGAGGAGGCATCAAAGGCAAAAACAAAAGAAAATCCGCAGCGGTGCTGCCACACAGGGCATTCTCCCAACAACAACAAAAACGGATAAAGAAGTTGAAAGAAGAGCACTTGCTAGCACGCCGCCCAAGCCCGTGCCCCCCCCCCCCGCACTCTCCACGGGGTGCCTTCCCTAAGCCTTAATCCCCATTTCTACGCACAAGTCCGTTTTCTACCGGAAAGTGATCTCAGCAGACGTGCTCTTCTCTCTCGTGGCTGGAGCGTTCTTTTTTTTTTCCCCTCTCTCTCTCTGTTCTTTTAGCTTGCACTTCGCCACCGTCCTTGGCGCGCACTCTTTGCGTCATTTGTGTTGTAGGTGTTTCCTCTCCGTCCGACATCGTCTTATTGGCAGGAGCCTGGCGCACGCTGCCCCCCCTGTGTGCCTTTCTCTGCTGCGTGCGTGCGTGTGTGTGTTATTGTGTGCCCACACCCACTCACACACGTGGTATCGTAGGGGCTCACTGAGTGCATCTCTCTTCTTCTCTTCGAATCTCTTCATATTCGTTGTGTTTGTTGTCGCCGCGCTCTTCTCTCTGGCCCGCCCCCCCTCCCCAACGCATACTCACTCACACCCACCTATAGTAGGGCACTCTTCCCTCTTTGGTGAACGACAATCGCGCTTGAAGGATTTCGTTGCACTGTGTTGAGTGTTGTGTGAGTCGCCGTCTCTTGTCTGTGTTGCCTTTTGATGCAGTGCTTCCTCTTTTGGCCTTCTCACATCATGCCTCACTCACCGTATCATCTGTGCCAGTCTGCCAGGCTGAGTATTGCTCTCTTAGCGCTCTCGGTGAGTATATTGACATGCGCGGACGTCCTTGCTGGAGTACAGGTAGAGGATTCTGCTCCAGAAATCCTGTACGTGCGCGGCTGCCGCGACGGTGCGGCAGAAGCACGGGAGACGACCGGGTGCTTTGCAACACGCGTCGGCGTGTCCGCGTCCTCGTCGCCTTCATCGGTCCCAATCGCGAGTGTGAGGCTCTCCTTGCAGGGCGTGCACCTTCCTTCCGAGGTGCGAGACTTGGACAACGGTGACTCACAGGCGGTACTGCACCGGGTGCTGCTGCAGGAGCACCGCCGTCCACCGCTCCTGGGCCAGGCGCAAAGCGATGCCGACACACGTTTGCTTGAGAAGATTGTTTTGACCTGCAACCAACCCACTGCTTCGCCGGTGTTCCCTACGCAGCTCATATCATGCGAGCTGGCAAACCCGCTCCTCAGCCTCGCTGGTGTGGAGGGCATGGCGCCGCAGCTGATGCGGCTGGTGAGCCAACCGGTGTGGTTCGATGTGCGCCTTGAGGAGCGACGCAGCGGTGAGGAGGTGTACCGAGCCATTAGCGTGCTGCGCCGTGCCGTGGAGTTGCGAGTGACGAACATGACAAGAACCGAAGGCGAGCCGGCGGCCGAGGCGCTGCATAGGGAAGCGAAGAGAGTATCATGGGAAGAGGTGCGTCAGCACCCACTCGAACGTCTGTACGCGCCTTCTTCCGCGTCTCAGGACTCTGCCAGGCTCGCAGGCAAGTCACGCAGCGGCGCGAAGGACCCATTCGACAGCGACCCCGCAACGAGTGGCGAGGAGGTGTGGGTGGAGCTCGGCATCGGCGGCCTCAAGCGCGAGCTTCACACGCTCTTCCGCCGCGTCTTTCTCTCTCGGCTTCCATCTCTAGCGCCGCTCACCGAGGCATTGCAGCTACAGCACGTGCGTGGCGTTATTCTCTACGGACCGCCTGGGAACGGCAAAACACTCATTGCGCGCAACTTATTCCGCGTGCTGAGTCCTGACACGCGCCTCTCCGTCGTGAACGCGGCCGACATCTTGTCAAAGTTTGTCGGGGAGTCGGAAAAGAACTTGCGTGACGTGTTCGAGGGGTATGCCATCGGCACGAGATCCGCGGAGGAGACGGCGCAGCACGAGAGCGGTCAAACATCCCGCTCAGCGCCCAAGGCCAGTGACCCCAAGAAGAAAGGCGCGCTGCTGGTCCTCGTGATTGACGAGTTCGAGGCACTCTTCCGCCGCCGCGGCCACTCCAGCGATGAGAGCTCTGCCAAAGCAGTCTATGACGGTGTCACTAACACACTGCTGTCTCTCATGGACGGCGTGAAGAGCCGGAACGACCTTCTGGTTGTTGGCCTGACAAATCGGCTGCAGGCGATTGACCCGGCGCTGCTTCGTCCGGGCCGCTTCGAGGTGCTCATCGAGATCCCCGCGCCGGACCTCTATGGCCGCGAGGACATTTTTTTCATTCATACAGAGCGGCTGCGAGAGCAGAACTTCCTCGCACCCGACGTGACGCTGCGAGATCTGGCACTGGAGAGCGGCGGGTTCTCTGGGTCTGACATCGCCGGCACGGTGCGCTCTGCCCTGAGCTACGCGTTGCTGCGGTATCGCAAGGATGGTCTTTTCCAGGGCACCCCGGAGAGCACGGAGGCCGGCGAGGGGTCGTCTGGCGTAGCGGACGCGGAGATGATTGGCCACCGCGTAAGCGGCGTTGACGGGTGTGAGCTGGAGGGCACAGGAGAGAATGACAGTATGGCTTCCACGGCTTCGTCGCCTTCACCGTTTCAAGTAACGCTGTCGGACTTTCAGCGCGCCATCAAGGACATCCGCAGCGCCAAAGACGAGGCTTCTGTGTTGTCGCAGCTCTCCACGGACAGCGAGGGGTCTGGCACCGAGGTTGTCGACCACGACGGCACCGTGAGCAAGAACATCAAGAGGGCGACTGCGGTGATTGAGAGCGTGATGCAGAGCAACCGCACCGTGACGGGGATGCTCGCCATCACAGGACCCCCAGGCACCGGCAAGTCTACCCTGGCCCGAGTCCTCACCCGTGTCTACGACTTTACGACGGTGCGCTACCTCTCCTGCCGTCGTCTGGCGCAGCTGCCTGATCACGAGGAGCAGCTGGCAAAGCTTCGGGATGCTCTCCACGAAGCGTCGCACACAGAACGTGGGATCGTGGTCCTTGACGACTACGACGTTCTTGTCGATGTCATGGGTACGGGTGGGTACGCCGCGAACACGCTGCGCGCCTTGCTGTACGAGTACATGCACCGCCCGGGGGGAGTGAGTCGCGCCTTGGTTGCGAACTCTCCTTTGAGGGGTGCTGAGGAGGCCGGCGGCAGCGTAGTTCCGAATGCTGAAAGCCGTGTCTCAGTTGATCGAAGCCACCGTGTGCTGGTGCTCACGTCTTCCCTCTCGTCGGTGCTGCAGCCGCTCTCTTTTGATGCACACCTGCGCGTTCATACAGTGCTGCGGCGCGGAGCAGAAGCTCTGCTGCAGGAATACCGCGTGGTGGACCCGGCGCATACAGTCAAGGCGGCAGCGGCCTACCCGGTGTCGATGAGCTACCGCACCTTCCTGCGCATCACGGACATGTCCCTGCAGCGGTGGGTGCAGGAGGTTGAAGACGCCGCCGGCACCAAGGAGGACTCGTCGTTGAGCGATGTGGGGTCGGCGGAGTCGCCGATGAAGTTGCCGGCGTACTTTGTAGCATCTGATGAGATGCACACCGTCTACACCGAGATGCACGCGAAACAGGTGATTGAGAACTTTTATGCGGTGACCGGCGATGCAGCCAGTCGCCGCTTTGTTTCCGCAGTGCGCGCCACAGTCACCAATATGGGTTTAATGGACCCGTACCAGGGCTGGGGCGGCGAGGATAGCGACCACAACGGCGAAGAGGAGGGCACGGGAGATGTAGACGAACTTGTGGGTGGTGCGGATGAGGTGCTGTGGTAGTTTCTCTTCTCGGGTGTTGACTGTGAGTGGTTGATGGATGATCACCTCGCTGCGGCCTTTTCTGAATGTTCTCCACTCTTTCCTTTCCCCCTCATGACGGAGGACACCTTAGCATGGTAGTGGGGTCCAGCGCTCACCCTGTGGGGAAGCCAAGCAGCTTCCCTATCTCTGCCAATGCCGGACCACTGCTGTTGGGGGGCAGGGTCAAGCACCTACGACGTAGAGAGGCCAGAGCGATGCATCGGTACTGATGTCGGTGGTCGGGCTGTGAATGGTGTTGCGTCGAAGCGACCTGCGACAGTGAGCAAGCTTGTCCCACCCACATGATGGGCCGGGTGCCAGTGTAACTCGAGCACACCTCACTCGGCCTCCCTGCCCATTGATGTGAAGGGGACCTGAGGCCCTCTGAGGGATGCACTAGGTGGCGACCGGTATGATGGGAGCGGCTGCGAGGCAGGGCGGGTAGGTGGGTGGGCTTTGAGGCAGTGACCGTGCTCAGATCACTGAGTCGGCATTGCTGTACCACGTGTGTCTGTGGATGCTTCGCACCATGCGATGGGGCCTGTCGCAGGCCGTGGGTTAGCGTCGGGGTTTGGCCTCATGTTGTATGGGAGGAAACAGGCACATTGAAAACGAGACTTCCTCTTGCTTCTCACGGGCGTCTCCCGTGTGCGTGAGTCATCGAGGGCGTCAGAGAGCTCCAGAGGGTGGCGCGTTTGTGGGGAAGCAGAGGTGGACGGAGGTGAACTCGTGGAGTGGAGTGGGTTGTCGAGAAGAGGGGGGAGATGCGTCAGTACTTAATTTTCCTCCTTTCAGTTCAACTCATTGACCGCAGTTTGGCGTAGGAAACCACAGCAGCGGCACCGCAGCCGAGAGAAAGAAAGAGGATCGCTCAGCGATCACCGACTTCTTCGCCGTGTCGCATTCCGAGACACTGCTAGACCAAGGGAAAGGAGCGCTGGTGCACTGCTGCTGTTTCGGGGCATCGTGTGGAAGAGGCCGCCCAGAGGCGTATGTGGCGCTAGCGGGACTCCCTTCTCACTACGAGGTGCTGCTAGAGCGGGGCCCCCTCCTTGCTGATTTGTTGTTCATGCCCGGTTCACTACCACCGTTGACGCGCCATGCACGGACTGCCTGTTATCTTTCGCCTCTCTCTTCCTTTTCTCTCCTTTCCTGTGCGTATGCACATGTGTCCTGTGGTGGTAGTGGTCGTGTTTTCCAGCGCGTACACAAACGTCCGGGCCGTGAGTACGGAGCACTTGGCAAGCAAAGCAAGAGTGGTACGTATACCTTAATTCGAGAGACCAAAGGGTAAGGCGAGGCGCGCGCTCTCACATCCACGCTGATACACCTGAGCTCACTCCGTCAGCCACAGGCTCATCTAAAACAATCACAAACAGGCGAAGAGTAGAGGCATAATGTGGCGAGTGTCTCGCGTGCTTTTCTGCACTGCTGCTGCCAGGGCTAACGGTGCCGGGGTAGCTGCCAAGGCCTCAGGAGTTGTCGCTGACCCTCCATCCACACTGCCTGTCTTCACGACTCGTCCGATCTACATGGATAATCAGGCAACCACCCCACTGGACCCTCGTGTGCTGGATGCGATGCTACCTTACATGACGGAGGAGTACGGCAACCCGAACAGTCGCACTCATCAGTACGGCTGGAGTGCCGAGGAGGCGGTCGAGAAGGCGCGCAAGCAGGTCGCTAGTTTGATTGGCGCAAGCCCAAAGGAAGTCTTTTTCACTAGTGGCGCCACTGAGTCCAACAACATCGCTCTCAAGGGCGTCGGCAACTTCAACAAGGCCAAGAAAAATCACATCATCACACTGCAGACAGAGCACAAGTGCGTGCTGGATTCCTGCCGCTACCTGGAGATGGAGGGCTTCGAGGTGACGTACCTGCCAGTGCTGAGGAACGGCATTTTAGACCTGAAGGTCCTGGAGGCGGCGATCAAGCCCACCACGTGCCTTGTGTCATGCATGACAGCCCATAACGAGATTGGCGTGCTGCAGCCCATCCGTGAGATTGGGGCGCTGTGCCGCTCCAAGAAGGTCCTTTTCCACACCGACGCGGCGCAGGCTCTGGGCAAAGTCAAGCTCGACGTGAACACTGACAACATCGATGTCATGTCCATGTCCTCGCATAAGATCTACGGCCCGAAGGGCTGTGGTGCCCTCTACGTGCGGCGTCGCCCACGCGTGCGCCTTCGCTCTCCTGTCAGCGGCGGCGGGCAGGAGCGTGGTATTCGCAGCGGCACCATCGCCACTGCGCTGGTTGTCGGTATGGGTGCTGCTTGCGAAGTTGCGATGAAGGAGTGGAAGCGTGACGCGGCGCACACCGAGAAGCTGCAGGAGCGTCTGTTGAACGGTCTCAAGAGTCGCTTGTCGCACCTTGTCGTGAACGGTGACTTGAAGCACCGTCTACCGGGCAGCCTAAACATTAGCTTCTCCTGTGTGGAGGGTGAGAGCTTGCTGATGGGCATGAAGGATGTGGCGGTGTCGAGCGGTAGCGCGTGCACGAGCGCGTCGTTGGAGCCCAGCTACGTCCTCCGAGCCCTCGGCGTGGACGCTGAAAATGCGCACACCTCTATCCGCTTTGGCATTGGTCGCTTTACGACGACAAAGGAGGTGGACGTCGTCATTGAGGACTGCGTCAAGAACGTCGAGCGTCTGCGTGAGTTGTCGCCGCTGTGGGATCTGATGCTGGAGGGCAAGACGCTCACGGACGTTCAGTGGCGTTAGCTCCGTTGCATTGCTATTTAAAGCGCTCAAAAGACGGAGAACTCGTGGCTCCTGGTACGCCGGCGAAAAGAGAGAGAGGTGGGAGTCAGTTTTGTGTCGCTGAGGCCAGCGTGAATAAAGAGCGATGTGCGGGCTTGATGATATCCCCTCCCCTCCACTTGGCACTTCGCTCCCCTTCCCCCCCCCCCCCCCCCCCCACTCTCGTATCTTCGGCGGCCATGTGTTCATCTCTCTCTCTCTTTCACTCTGTCTGAAACTGCGCGTGTGGAGGAGTTCTTGCGTTTCCTCAGTGCTACGCCACGCCACTGCCCAAAGTCTCTTTTTGTTTTCCTCGGTGACTTCTTCTCTTTTCGCCTCCTTATTTAGCTTTGAGGACTTACTGGGGGACCACTCGTGTGCCGCCGGTTTGTGTCTTATCCTTTTTGGCACCACACTCCCCCCCTCTCTCTTCCCCCGCTATCATCCTGCGCTGGCTGCTGCTATTGCGGCCCCGATGAATACCATTGCTTGCTGTTGCCTTCTTCTTCTCCCTCAGGCCTGCCTGTTTCTGCGTGTGTCTCGCGAATGCTCGTGGGCACGTGCTGTTCTTCGACCCGGGTGCCACTGGTGTTTGGCAAGTGAGAGGCGTGTATGGGCCGACTTGTCCAGCATTTTTTCGGTTCTTCCTTCGTGCGCCTGTGTAGATTTGTCCACTTGTCTTCTCTTGCCTTAGAGGGTTGGGCTGTGGGGAGGCCAATGTGCAGGGGGGGGGGGAAGGGGAGGGAGAGACACGGGGGCGGGTGGGATGCAGTGGTTCACAGGGTATTCTGTGCGACCCGCTATGAGCGTGGCGAGGTGAGCTCCGTACTGCATTGAAAGAGAGGGAGGGGAGACGCCCGGGATCTCTGTTTGCGTGCAAGTCGCTGAGCGGCAAGGGTGAGGGGGGAGGAAGAACAGATGCGCACCCGTCATGTGACTCACAGGCTTCTTTTTATATATTGTTGTTGTGGCTCCGTGATGGGTGAGTGTCACCATGTCCGCTCGCCGTTCCTTTTCGCAGTGGGTATGACTCACGGTGAGGCAACAGCGAGCTGTACGTGGCTCAGGTTCACGTTTGCGCCAGCGAAGCTGCTATACAGATCCCACTACCCCTCTGTGTGGTCTGTTATAACAACGTCTTCTGTGAGCTCGCATCTCTCCAGCAGACTCTACGTCTCTCTCTCTCTCTCTCTGTGCCTGCGCGTGTCTGACCATGTCTTATTGATTTTGTGTGTGTGTGTGCGTCGCTTCCCTGCATACTCCACCCCTCATCAGGACGGTGACAGCCACTGCTGTATGAAAAGGGGAAGAGGGTATTGTCTCCTTCATTCATTTTTTTGTTGTTGTTTCTGTTCCCCTTCCCATACTTGCGAAGGGAAAAGAGTGCTGCGTACTCGCGAGTAACTGAGTGACTCGGTTGTCGTCGTCCTTGTATCAATGTGGTGCGGTGTAATGTGCGTGTGTCGTTGTTTTCTTCACCTGATTATATATCTTTCTCTCCCTTTTCGTTGTTTCTTATACAGGAACAATTGCGTCTCCACGCGTGTGCATCGACGAAGTGAATGCTGTGAAGCTGGTCATCGGCTTTGCAGAGTTGAGCAAGAACGCAGCGGTGAGGTTGCACCACCACTGACATCTTCCTGACTCCATCTTTTTCCGCCCTCCGTGGAGATTTAAAAAAACTGAGGTGATGCCGAAGGTAAAGGAGAGAAAATACCGCGACGAGGATAGCACTGGTTTGTCGTACATCGCGCGCCGCACTTGTTGAGATTGATGATGCCGCCGAATCATTCCCCCTGCATGCCCTTCCATGCTTTCCATAACTCTCCGGTCCCCCCTTTTGACACTTCTCTTCTTGCTTTTGCTGGAATTGACCAACGCAGCTCTGTGGACATGTACAGCAGTAGGGGGTTAGTCATTTCTTTCTCGCTTGGACATTTTCAATCTTCCGGTCCGCTCAGGAAGGAGTCATGTCGGACATGAGTGACCGCCTCAAGGGGAAGCTGAAGCACATGGCTCGGCAGACTCCCAACGGATATCGCAAGCAGCGACCCGGTAGCGGCCCACGGCACTTTGCTGATGACAACTACCCGAACCACGGGAAGCGTCCGCGTGATGAAGAGGAGGGAAGGCAGCAGGACAGCAAGTCCAGCAGCAGCCGGGCTCCCAGTGGCAAGGGGGTAGGAAAGAATGCCAGCGACGGTGGAGAGGGCGAGGTGCTCGGTGTCATTCCAAAAACTACCCTCGAAGATATGGGTGGCTTGGCCAAGGAGCTGCCGGTAATTAAGGAGCTCATTCAGCTGCCTATCCGCATGCCGCATCTCTTCAACTACCTTGGTGCAGACCCGCCATGCGGCGTCTTGTTGCACGGTCCCCCAGGCGTTGGCAAGACGAGGCTCGTCCACGCTATCGCTGGCTCGCTGCAGGTGCCCCTCTTCTTCGTCTCGGCGCCAGAGATTGTCTCCGGCATCAGCGGCGACAGCGAGGCAAAACTGAGGAACTTGTTCATGGACGCCATAGCAGCGTCGCCGAGCATTGTTTTCATCGACGAGATCGATACCATTGCAGGCCGTCGCGAAGATGCCCAGCGCGGTATGGAGAGCCGCATCGTTGGACAGCTGCTTACGTGCATGGATCAGGTGTCGCAGGCGTGGCGGCAGCACAGGAAGGTGGTGTGCGTGATGGGGGCGACTAACCGCCCTGAAGCGCTCGACACGGCGCTGCGCCGCGCTGGCCGGTTTGATCGCGAAATCGCCCTCGGCATCCCTTCGATCGACGAGCGGCAGAGCATCCTCAATATCATCTGCTCAAAGATTAATTTGTCGGACGACGTCGATTTCTTCGAGCTCGCCAACATGACCCCCGGCTACGTCGGCGCAGACTTGCAGCTTCTCGTCAAGGAGGCGTGCGTCCTCGCTATCCGCCGCAAGTACAAGGAGCTGGACGAGCGCGGTGCTGTGGAGGGTGTAAAGACGGAGGAGCTCTCCGGGTTCTGCGTTACGTTTGGTGAGCTGAAGGAGGCAACGAAGCGGGTGCAGCCGTCGGCGATGCGGGAGGGCTTCACGACCATCCCGAACGTTTCCTGGGACGACGTTGGCGCCCTCGAAGACGTGCGAGAGGAGCTGGTGACCAGTATATTGCAGCCTATCCGGGCGCCGAAGCTGCACCACCGCTTTGGTCTCGATCACCCTGTCGGTGTGCTGCTCTACGGTCCACCAGGCTGCGGCAAGACACTGGTTGCAAAGGCAATCGCGAACCAATCTGGAGCAAACTTCATCTCGATCAAGGGGCCAGAGCTGCTCAACAAGTTCGTTGGGGAGAGTGAGCGCAGCGTACGCATGGTCTTCGCGCGTGGGCGGGCAAGCGCTCCATGTGTTCTCTTTTTCGATGAGTTGGATGCCCTGGCACCGCGCCGTGGGTCGGACAGGGCAAACCCAAGCAGCGAGCGCGTGGTAAACCAACTTCTGACAGAGCTGGACGGCGTGGAAGGGCGAAAGGATGTCTACGTGATTGGAGCCACGAACCGCCCCGATATGATTGACCCTGCCATGCTGCGTCCAGGTCGCCTGGACAAGCTGTTATACGTGCCGTTGCCGTCGGCTGCGCAGCGCGGATCGATTCTGCAGACCCACGCCCGCAAGTATCCAGTGGATGCTGAGGTGAACCTGGAAAGGCTGGCGCTTGACGAGCGGCTCGCCGGCTTCAGCGGTGCCGACTTGGCAGCCCTAATGCGCGAGGCATCGCTGACCGCGCTAAAAGGCGTGTACAGGTCGCACACGAAAGACGAGCTGGAAGGGCTGGAGCGCGACATCACCGGCAAGAGCGCCGACACGGCGGCTTTGCCTACCATCACGGCAGACAACTTCGAGGCTAGCTTGGCAAAGATCAAACCATCGGTCTCTGCGGCGGATCGGGCAAATTATGAGAGCATGAGTCTTGAGTTACGCAACAGCGCCAAGAGTGTCGGGTAAGACGAGACATGTCCTCCCCCTTTCCCTCCCTGCGCAGGGGTAACCTGGGGCGCTGTCGGAATTCCTGCGTGCGAGTCTTGCCCTGTGACCGCCGTCTCTCGTTTCTCCCGCGTGCCTCCCGCCTCCTTTCTGCTTGCTACAGGGGTGGGGGGGGGGGCTGTCCTTCTCTTTCGGTATGGGTGCCCAAGTCTCTTTCTCGTGTGTGTTTGTGTGTGGGAGGGAAGGCGGGGTGGTAACAACGATTAAGGTATGTCTCTCCTTGTTTCAGCTCCATCAGCCTATGCAAATACCGATACCCCCACCCCACCCTCTCCGCTGATTCTGCGCGTACGACTGTGCACAATCGGAGAGCAAGGGCGCGAAAGGTATTGCCAGAGGGGCAAGGTGCCGCATATGCGCACGTGTGTGAGACAGACCAAACACGTGGGCAGTATGTCTCTCACGTGCGCGTTTTCGATGGGAGTGGGCGCCGTCTCCCGGTGCGTAATACGGCACTCGCTGGCCTTCCCTATTTTTTTTTTCTGGGTGGATAACGCGCACTGCTGCTCAGTTTCCCCTCCCCCTTCGTTGCCCAGGTGCGATGTGAAGAAGGGAACAGCAAATCCTGTCGTCCTGCCCACTCGTTTCCCCTGTTCCCACACCGGAAGAGATGCTCTTTGAAGTCCTCTTTTGCTGGGCGCTTACTGCTGAGGCTGTCGTATTATTCTCCTCCTCCTCCTCCTCTTCCCCTCCTCCCCTCCCCCCCGCCTCAACCAATTTCGCCTTTTGTTCCTTTCA
This sequence comes from Leishmania braziliensis MHOM/BR/75/M2904, assembly GCF_000002845.2. Taxonomy (NCBI): domain Eukaryota; phylum Euglenozoa; class Kinetoplastea; order Trypanosomatida; family Trypanosomatidae; genus Leishmania; species Leishmania braziliensis. Next base: position 438,329 of record NC_009319.2, on the reverse strand, counting down.
TTCAATGCCGATAGCAGGAAACAGATAAAGTAGGCGTAATACGGCATGCTACGCCGGTGCCTGGCACGGCTCGAGGTCCCGCGCCCCGCGGTGGAGCGCCGCAAGCGTCGTAGCCGTGCTGGCGCTGGTGGTAGCAAAAAGGTCGCGTCTCGCAGGCCTGGCATCCCAGACCTGCCTAAGAGTGCTGGTGGTTACTTTTTCCAACAGCTGCGACCGCACCTGCCTATTCGGTGGCAGTACGACTGGCGCTGGACCAGTCTCAAAGCGGTCTGGGTGGTGGGCTGGTCATCGTTCATCTGTTATGTCGCGTACGTCATGTTCTTCAAGTATACGGACAGCGACATTGCCGAGCAGGCGACTCAGTACACCTACGTGCGCAACGAGCGTGGAGATGTGATGGACATTGGTTTCAAGCCCATTGTAGACGCTGGAAAGCGGGCCCGACGCCGCGCTGATCGACTTCTTGATCCCGATGAGTGGGACTAACGGATACCCCTCGGGGGAGGGGGAGAGGGAGGGGAATAAGAGGGGAGAGAATGACAGAAGGGTGAAGCTGCTGTTGTGCGCTAAGCATCTTTCCTCTGAGGTGTCTGACACGATGCACCTCTTTCTGTATGTGTGCGTGTGTGTCATGGGGTTTGGACTGTGTGTATTTGCAAGGCTTTGCGGAGAGACGTTTTCTCAGCTGCCTTTCTCCCTCTTGGGTCACAGGTGTCACCGTAAAGCTATCCACAGTAAAAGCACAAGGGTAAGAAGGGCTTTGACATGGCGAGCAGGTCACCCCGTGGCCGGTTCTTTCTCGACAAGGCACCTCCTTCCTTAGTGCCCTATGTCTTGCGGCACTTGACGCTTTTCATCGCGTGCTGGCGTATTGAGCAACAGGCGTGACAGGAAGTCGTTCCACACGGAGGTGCAGCCTTCTACTCGCGCACCAACGACCTTGGAAATACTGTATGTGGGTGTTGCTGTGATGTGACTCCCTCTCATTGCCTTTCGCTGATTTCTCTCTCCGATGATCTCACGTGTCGCTGCTCTCCGCTTTCTCCCTTTGTGTGTCGACCCCCTCTTTGTTTTTACGCGGTCTTTGGGGGGGGGGGCATAATGGAACGGGGCTCTTTGGCTACCTGTCGGGGCGCTCTACGCGCGGTTACAGCCGGTCACTCACGAGAGACAAGCGAAAAGAGAAACAAAACGGTGAGAGCGGAAAGGCGAGCGAGTGCCTGAAGACAGAAACAAGGAGCGAACAGACATCCTCTGTGCCACCGCCACCGCATCGACGTGTATGTGTGTGTCGACAGCCCTGTTCAGTAGGGCTGCTCTCACTCTCTCTCTCTTTTCCTTTTTATCGCTTTACCTGGTTCCACAACCCACATATACATAGGCGACTCGCTTCCGTTGCCATGCAGACGGGCGGCGCAGGCGACTTACCAGCGCTACCGGCCGCAGGCGGTGCGCTCACTGACGACGTTCAGATCCCACGCCAGGCAAATGCAATCGGTACTTCGTCAGAGGGGATGACAACGACAAGCTTTCGAGCACCACTTCCATTCGACAGGTGCACCATCTCCTCCCAGCAGCGCCGCGGCGGCAACCTCGTTTTGTTTGTGAAGTCCAACGAGAACGAGTCGGAGGTGGCGTCGAGGGGCACGACGCTCGGGTCTCAACAACAGCAGTATTCCAACGGCGGCTGTGCGGATGGCAATATAGAAAGCTCAAGCGAGGAGGGCGACCAGAGCGTTAGCAAGGATCAGGAAAGGCTTCTCTCTGCGGTCGTCTCGGCATCTGCGGGCGCGATTGGATCGGTGGGTAGCATTACCACCAGCGCGGCGCGCAAACCCCTCGTCATAGCTGCCCTTGTGCTGCTCTATTTCATCCTGCTCGACATCGTTCTTTTGAGCGGGAATGAGCGACTGAGTCGTGTGTTGCGCCGCATGCGAGCTGCCGATGACGACGCGCTGATATTGCTTTCCACCAGCTTGGTTCGGCAGATGTCAGAGGCGAAGCGAGAGGTGCGCGATGCTGTGACGGAGCGCGGTAGGAACATGAAAGTGGAGGAACTTGCGATGGCCCGACAGAAGGTGGAAGCGCTGGAGCGGGCATGTAACCGCAGCGTCTCACGCCTGCATGCGAAGCTAATGTTTCCTGGCAGCATCGACGATCTCTTCTTCCTCATTGAAGAGCATTCTACATACGACGAGAGACTACGTGACTTGGCGGCGCACGAGTTGCTCTGGACGACGACGGTGATGACCGAGCAGGTCGTGCAGGTGAGCGGGGGCGGTGCGGAGGAGTCGAGGTCACGTGCGCCGGGTACAACAAGACCAGCGATGCATTTGTGGGCCGAGGATGGCGATGAGCTCCCTTCAGTGGAGAAGGAGAATGTAGATGCGGAGTCGAACTCACTGCGTAATGTGCGACTACATCGTGTACGTGGGAACAAGGCGCCAGGCATGTCGGCAAGGCGCAGTTATGCGCAGCGCCGCTACACTGGGGCAAGAGGCACTGCTGCGTTGCGCTGGCAGTCAGGCCACACGAACAGATTTACGTTCGCAGTACACGGGGCCAAGAAGGTACTAGGGGGACTTCTCATAGTTCTTCGGAACAAGTGTGTCGCCTTTGTGCTGATTTGCGTACTGCTCTCCAGCGTGTTGCGGATGGGCTGATGGTGCGAGGGAAACAACCGCTCACGGCGCGGTGTGTGTGTGTGTGTAGGGCAAAGGAGGTGGGGATGGATGTACGTCCGCTCGAGCATTGCATCCAGCGGATGGGCAAACGTGAAGGACATTTATCATCGTCCCAGTGCGATGGCTTGCGACCGCAGCGCCGGTTCTTACTCTCTGGGCATTGGTACCTCTTTGCGCCATCTCCAGCGCTCACGTTTCTTCAGCCGCTCGATGCCATGTGCATTGGGCCTCTCTCTCTATATGTGTGTGTCTGTGAGCAGGTGCTGAACAGCGTTGTTGCTCATGCACTTTACCTGCTAGTCAGTCACTCCGTCGCCGCCACCATTAGTCTTCTTCCCCTTATTTCCTGATTTCTGTCCGCAGTGGTTACGAAAGCTTCGCGTAGACGCACATACAGAGCCCCACGTGCGTCGCACTTTCCTCTCCTTCTCTTGGTGTGAGTGATTAGCATGTCGATGCTGCACCGGTGATGTCACCCGCCCAGTTTATCTTTCTGTTACGCTCTCTTCAGTGCACTCTTCACAGTCTCGCGTGCCCGCGCCTCTTCTCTCGCCATTCACTATTGTTTGCCGTGCTTGTGTATAGCGCTTCCTCTTCTTGGTGTTCTTTATTGCTTACAGAGTGCTTGTTGAGACGGTGTGTGTGTGTGTGTGTGTGTGTGTCAGTTGCTAACGCCTAGGAGCATTGAGCTCCTCTTTCACACGTTTTCCCCTCTTCCCTCGTCTGCTTGTGCTCTTAAAGCGCGTGTTCGTCTTTCAGAGATGCACAGGAGCAAAATTCATTACCGAAGCTCAGCGGTCGTGGCGATGGTACCGGCAGTCTCCTAGGAGCAGTAGAGGTATTGTGGAGGAAGCGGAAGAAGAGTCGTCTTTACTGGTGCGCACCTTGTTCACTCTTTCGACGGTGTGTTGCGACAATGTGTGTGTGTGTGTGTGTGCTGGGGGAAATGTAGAGCGGCTTCCGAAGTACTTCTTCGCGTGTGCTCGCTCACTCATTATCTCCCCTCCTCCTCCCTCTTTCTTTTTCTAGGAGGCGTTGTGCCGTGCAACCAACACGCACACCCGCACACACTTGCACAGATGGATACCGCATGATAAGAGGTGTGCCGTCACTGCCCAGAATGTGCTGTGGCGAGTCTATCGCCGGCGTCAGCGTGTGGAAAAGAAAAGAGAGCATTTCTGCCGAGAACGCAACTGCCCTTTCAGTGCGGCTGGTTTCGGTAGAAAAACAACCCCCCTCGTCTTCCCGTTCTACTTCGTCTCTTTCCTCCTTTGCGCTCTTGCCATTTCCACCTTGTGTGCCACGCTCACACAGCAGGAGCGTTTTCCATCTGCTGTGCCACTCCCTCTCCCGCTCCACCGGTGGTCGTGTGGTGCCTCCTCTTTCCGTCCTTCTGTACTCGCACTCGAATGTCGCTGCGGGTTGGTCGATCGTATCTTGGCAGCTGCCGCGTCTCGGCAGGGGCCCTGCACGTCAGCCAAGCGTGGCGCATGCGCTTCGACAACGCTGCACCACCACCACCGCCGCCGGAGGCGACGGCCTCCACACCTACGAGCTCATCCAGCACCACGTCGGCGCCGCCACGTGTGTCATACCGCACACTACCCTCGAGCATGTACCCCAAGGAGGTCAGCTCGGACTTCACACCCTTTCCGCTGCCGAAACACGACGCATCCATGGGCTTTGGACCGCTACGCCTGCGCAACGTGCCGGACATCGAAGAAGCTCGAGCACGTATGGCCAAGGCAGCGCAAAGCCCGCCACGAGGAAACGCGTCCACGCAGCTCAAGGAGGAGGACAGCGACGGCGCCGAAGCGGTGTCTGCCTTGTGGGAAGAGCTGAGCGGCGAAACCACGGTGAAATCCGTTGGTGTTGCCGCAACTCCAGCGCTAGCCTCGTCGCCAGAAGCACTAGAAGCGTTGCCACGTCCGTCGGATCCGCAGGGTGAGGACCTGGGCGGCTATCACGTCCACCGGCATTTTCCACTGATCGATGTGCTGGAGTGCGATAGAAGCGTAAACGACCTTCTCGCGCAGTTTTGGAACCGCCCCCAGCGCGAGGCGAGGGCGGCGACAGTGCTCGACTTCGCCGCAACCCTGCAGCGGCGCAGCAATGACGAGCTCACACGCGTCCTCTATGAACTGAGTTCCCTCTTTGAGTGGGATGGCAATGGGCTTCAGTTTATTGCCGCCAAAGTGGCCAAGTACGGTCGCAGTTACACCGTGTCGAGCGAGTTGACCAAAGCGTTTGTCCACTTGGTGGACGGGATGACAGTGACGTTCGTCGAGGAGCAGCCGCATCGCTTGGCGGAGTCGCCCGCGCTGCTGGTGCAGGTGCTTCACTTTCTGGCACTAATAAAGATCCTGGAGCCGAACAAGTGGTACACGCTGAATCCCAACGCGCCGCAAAATCGTGCCGACTATATGCATCCGCGCGGCGTGAATCGGACGTCTGCTCACGTGATGACGGGCCGTGTGTTGCTCGAATTTCTCGAAGACATGGTCACCAGTGGACACGACTTGAAGGGTGAGGACGGCATCAATGAGCAGCAGGAAGGCCTGGTGCACTCTCACCTACCGCAGCACGCGACATACCGTTTCACCGAGGGATGGTCGGAGAACGACATCCTTGATGTCCTGGCGGGGTTCTCGGGTATCATGCCCGATGGCAAGGCGCTGTCACCCGTCGTATGTGCACTGCTGGATGAGCTGTGGATGCGTTGGTCTAAGGTGGACTTTGTGTTGGCCGGGCCTGAGCAGGCGGCGCAACTGGAGCGTTTGTACATGATGCTGCAGGTGATGGACATACAGCGCGACGCCGTGCTGGATGCGCTGCTGGGTGGGCAGCTTAGGGCCCATGACGCGGCACGATCCACACCAACGTCGCCAGCGCTGTTTTGCGAGCGCGACGACACACCACCACTGACGTTGGCGCCGGCACTCACGCGAACGCGCGGGCCTGATTTCTTTTCGGCTGTCTCGCGCGACAAGCGGACGGTGGTCAAGGAAGCCGCCTTGCAGCTTCTCGCGTCTAGCTTGGCGAAGGCGCGCGATGACGGCAATGCGGCGCTGCACCAGGCCCTCGTGGAGAGTGGTACGGAGCTTCTGCAGAGCTTGGCGTCTAAGGCAGCAGCGCTTTTGTTTGCGCAGAGGGAGCAGTTTGACGTGGTGGCGCTGAGGGCAGTGCCGCACATGGCGGATGTGGCAGAGCGGCTCGTCGAGCAGCGCACTGAGGCTCCGTTCTTCCCGCTTACTGCGTCCGCAGGCGGTCTTCCTGACACTGCTGCCGTGCTTGCCCACCTTAGTTTGCATCCTACACCGTACCTGGTTTTCTGCAAGGGCCGTCGTGTCCACCCGGTGCGAACCTTGGTGTCAAACCTGAACCACGTAGCCGCAGTAGAGAACGTCTTCCTGCTGCACTCCAGCGGCGTTTTGAAGTGCGTGGACGCCCTTGTTGCCGTCGCCCGGCGTCTGCGCAGCGGCAAGGATGCGCTGATCGTCACCGCCAGCTGTCTGCGGGCGCTGCAAGTGGCTGCCCAGTACGGAGCGACAGAGAAGCGCCGTGCGACGGCTGACCGTGCGCTGGACATTGTGTCCTATGAACTGGAGGCAGGCCGTGCCATCCTCACGCCAGTCACCGACGAGCTGTACCTGCACGACGCCGGCACCTACTGTGATGAGGACCTCATGCTGTGGACTTTGGCCGCCTATTTGGCGCGAGACGTACCCCTTGTGAAGGTACATACGATTATGAGTAGCCGGAGCGCCGCACGAAACCCCCAGCACACACTGCACGGTGAGCACAGCCCTCTCACATCGACAGACGACCTGTACAATAAGTCAACGCCGTTCCTACAGTCGCTGCGGAGCAAGGAGCTGCGCGCTGTCACCCACCACCACGTTGTGCAGCGCCCGGTGCGAGATCGCCCGCAAACTCTCTACAATGTGAGCCCAATTCGTGCCCGCTTTGTGTACCGGCGAGACAAGGCAATGTTCGACAAGTACCATGTTACGGCGCGCAACCTAGCACCTGGGTTCAGCCAAGGTGCTCTGAACAGCGACCTACGTGCGCTGGGCTTCTACACACCCGACCATCCACAAGTTCCTTACACGCCTGTGTCAGAGTTGAAGTGTTGCCCAGTGCCTGCCACTTCGCCCGCCGTACAGTGAGGCAACTTGTGTCTTGAAGCCGTTGCCCTTTTATGCGCAGGGACGCGAGGGGGGAGGGAGGGAGGAGTTTCTGGGCCTGCCAGGGTGTCGTCTTCCAGTTTCGGCGATGCCAAGTCCTGTCACGAAGCTGTGTTGGTCTTTGGTACGGATACCGCTCTCTGCGCCGCTCGTGTTTCTTGGTGTTGGTTGCTATTGCGTTGTATCCCCGGAAAGGGACCCCTGTTCATCACACAGTAAGCCTAACAAACGCATGAGAAGCCAACAAACACCGTATGGCGCAAGTCCAGCTGGCTATCCGCTACAGGGTCGAGCGGCGGAGAAGGGGGTGAGCTGCAGTGTTCATGCGACGTGTCAGTGGCTTTTGCCTTCCTATACCGCAAAATCGCGTGGAGGTGTGAAGCTTTTCTTCGTGTACATGCCGGTATCACAGCCGCCGCTGCTTTCCCTGGCTGACAGTTACTTCTGTCCTTTCGCCTAAGGCGAGCGAGCGTGTGTGTATAGGGGGGGGGGGGAGGGGGAGGGATGGGGAGGAGGCGGCGGCAGTGGTCGAAGACCAGCATAGATGCCGACTGACAAGTGCATGGATTCTGAACTCGCTTCGAATTCATCGCGATACTTCTGCTTGCTCTCTTTTCCGTCGCGTGTTGCTTCAAACGAGGACACATACACACACGCGCATCGCCCCCACGTTGACACACACACACACACACTGGCTGGCTCTTTTGTGTGTTTGTTTTTCGCCTGGCGTTTCGCTCTTCTCAACTTCAATAATTAAGCAAGCAAGACAAGAACCAAAACGCCAGGCGTGTAATTCTGCTTCTGACGTCTCCTCTTTCCCTTTGGCAGCCACAGGCATGCACAGCCCCGCGAGGTACCTCACCTTACCCACATATGGCCTCCTTGACCCTCTGCGCTTTCTCCCTCACATTCTTGTCGTGCGTTCTGATTACCACAGCATGACGTCCGCTTCTCCCCCAAACCCGAAGACTTTTCGAAATTTTCTCTCTGGTTGTTCACCTTTGTCCTCGTTGTATTAAAAGGTCTGTGTGCCTCTGCTTGTTTCCCCTGCACGCGCGCGCGCTCTTTCTCTACTCGATCCGCTTTACTAAAAAAATGTTCTCGCAAGCGAAGCAGGACTCGCTGTTCTCCCTCAGCAGAGGTCCGAGCGGCATCGTGGCTAATGATAAGACGAGGAACAAGCCTCTCACGCAAGCGGAGAAGTACGAGCAGGCGCTTGTCACGGCAAAAGTGTTTCTGGAGGACAGTCGCGCACGCATGGCGAAGTCCATGGACAAGTACAACGCCGTTCTGAACAGCAACTACTGGTTCTATGGGTACTTTGGTGGCAACATGGTGGCGACCATGGCGGCCTGTTTGGCGCTGGGCAACCGCTGGTCCTTTTTTAGGGCCTACAGCGGCTGGATCTCAGTCTTTGGCGGCTACTTTGGCGGCAAGGCGTGTCTTGGCGCTCACTCGAGCGTGCTGCTCGGTGGCGTCGTGACACAGCTGAATCACGAGATCGAAGAGGCGAAGCGGATGGATGAGCAGACGAACCACATCGTGCCAGACTACCTGCGCGAGGCGGACAGACTAACACAGGTGAAGTATGAGCTGATGCCGACACTGCCAGAGGCGGTCGAGGCACGTGCCCATCACACAGAGCGCACCCTCGACGACCGTGCCAACGCACTAATTGAGGCGTATATGAAGCGCAAGGAGGCCCTCGAAAGGAAGTAGTGACGTGAGGGTGGGGGCTGTAACGGAGCCAGGGAGCACGGCACAGTTGAAGCGCAGAAGGAGAGAGAGGTGGAGCGATGCTGCTGCTTGTTGTTTGGCTTGGTCGACATCTGCGCCTACTGTTGTTACCTCCACCCCGACTCCTCCTTCAAGGGCATGCCCATACATCCCAAAGAGGATTTGTGCTTTTCTCCTTGAGTTTCCTCATTGCTCCGTTGCTGTGCGGTGCTTCTCTTGCCTGATCAAGAGACCAACGCCTGCGTGGGTGACTCGGGGCCCATGCAGGCAATGCGTGCTTCTCACACATCATTTTTCGTTTTCGCGTGCCCGTCGGAAACGGCAGGAGGAGGGGGAGGAGGAGGAGGAGGAGGGGGGGGAGGGCAACGTAGAACGCAGCGAAAAGTGACGCATGGACGATTTCGTCACCCTGTCCGGGTCACTTTTGACTCCACTAATCGCGCTGCTGCTGCTGCATACCACAGCGTCCTTGCCGTTAGGCGCACGATAGCGGCGCTTTCAAGGAGCCCTCTCGCGGTACCAGCATTGTAAGATGGAATTCTCTTGACCTGGCAGCTACGCGGGGGGCACACCCAATGCCTCCTCTCCATCCACCGCTGCTTCTTCTCGTGGCCCCTCTGTATTCGCTTTCGTGCGATGTGGACTCAAACCAAGCCAAGAAAGAACTTCCCCAAAGGCATGCACGCTCACCACACAAAAGTTGCCAACCATCTCGACAAAGAGAAGCGTAGCCGTGACTGAGAAAGCGGCTGCCGTGGCTGCCTGCGTTATTGTTGTTGTTTTCCATGTCGTCTCTCGTGCGAACAAAGCTCAGTGCCTCACTCCTGTCATCCTCTTTGTTTTCCCTCGCTTTCCTTCTAGAGGATCGTCAACATTGCTAGCGCTGCGGTTTTATGTCGAGGTCCATCACCAAGGGGCAGCAGCGCACCACTGACGTGGTCAGTGGTGCTCGAAATGGATTAACTAGCGGCGGCACCGGCGGTAGCGATGGTACGACCAGTTTCTCGAAATCTAAAGCAGCGGCCATCTTCACCAAGGGGCAGTTCTACACAGCCGAGGAGCTGCTACCGTACATCAGCGAGGAGGAGAAGGCGACCCTGAAGCAGGAGGTGCTCAATAGCATCAACACTGAGCTGCTGCTCAACACAGATCTTGAGGTGACTGTGCCACGTCTGCTGAGGTCGTGCCAGAACGAGTCACGTGAGCTTCGGCGCGCTATGAACTCCATCGCCTTCTCCCAAATTGTGGAGGCCCAGCGCGCACTGCAGATTGTGAAGAACAACTACGGTAAGGTGCAGGAGCTGCGGGAACTGTTTCTCAAACAGGGCGACCTAATTCAAGGCCTCGGTGCCGACACGCTCAGCTACAAGCACCTGCGCCAGTTGCACTGCCTGCGCGACAACGTCAGCTCCGTTATCACCTGGTCGGAGGCGCTGAAGGAAGTGCGCTACGGAAATCTGTACGTACTGGTGGAGCAGCAGTTATTTCGATCCATGTACGACCGGCTGCGAAAACTGCAGCTCATCCGCCGCACAGTTATCACAAAGGCTGGTGCGCGCTACCGCAGCTTCCAGGCGGTGTTCGAGCCGTACTTTGAAAAGCTAGACGTCATCTTGTCCATGTTTGTGAATGAAGTCTACAAGTTCCTGCGTGAGGACGCGATGCTGATTGCAATTCAGAGGGCACTTGAGGATGACCCGTCCGATGGTGCCTTACACAGTGGCATGAGCTTCGCTGGTGGCGGCACGAGTAATGGCAACGACGAGGCACCAGAGCCGTTTGAGTCTCTGCGCCAGTGCATCGCCATCTGCAGCGATGAAATTGAGAGCCCCGTCTTGAACTTTGGTAGCGACGGCGTAGAGACGGAGTCGCAGATAAACGTGGACGCCGTCTACTCAGCTATGGCGAAGGGCATTGCCCAGCTGTGGGAGGAGCAGATCATGCAGGATGTGACGGACCCTTTCGGCCAGATCTCTCTCTATCTGGAGCAAATCAAGAAGGTGGAGCCACTGCTCGGTGCCTTCGAGCTCACGCTGTTTCCACTCTCCACTAAACTCCCAGTTTTCAGCCTCGTCGTGCAAGCTGTGCATGCCGAGGTGATGAATGTGATGCATGGCTTTGCTAACTCAGGCACCGAGCTCGAGGCCAACGACCTCATCGAGGCGTCGCTTTTAATTCAGTGGTATCAGGAGATGATGGTGACAAACAGCTACGCCCAGTACGTCGACCTCTCCGCGACTGATGAAATGTCGGCGTCCTTCATGACAGCGGCTGTTGGTGGCTTGTCGGCGCACTTGACGCGACTCTGCCGCGCGTGTGCCATAACAGTGTGCAGCGACCCGAAAGGCCCCACTATTCTTCCCTCTGGCCTCCCTATTACGACCGGACCGGTGGATGTGTTCAGTGTGTTGCAGCAGTCTCTGGGTGGACTGAACACCTCTATTGATGTGACTGTCATGCGAAAAATTGGCAAGGCGTGCGCCGACTCTATCTCCGCCTACCTTGACGAGTGCAAGCAGCGCAGCGACTTTGACTACTGGGAGGACGACAACAACTCGCTTCCGAGCCCGCAGCCGGCTGAGGAGTGGCAGCAGCGACGCATGCTTTTCCTCTACGCCTTCTGCAACGACTGCAGTACTATTGAAAGCAATCTCGACACGGTGGAGCTCAAGTTTGCGTCGTGCTGGGACTATGACAACTCCGGCGGCAGCGATGACCATGGTGACGGCAAATCTGCGGGGGCTGGCGGTGATGATGGTGACACCTCCTCTACACCCTTCCAGAAGGTGCAGAATGCGCTGCTGAAGGACGCGTTCTACTACCTGGATGAGATTGCCGCGCAGGTGGAGCGGATTGTGGATGGCCAGTGGGTGAAGGTGTTCCGATCGGATGAGTGGTACACCGATGCAACCAACCCGGTGCAGCTCATCGTCAACACCGAAGCGGAGTACATTGACGAGGAGTTCGTGACCATGCTACAGGAGCAGCGCTCTCGCAAGCTCACGCGGCAGATGCTTATTCGCAATGTTGTCAAGTACATCAACACCCTCGTCGAGTTCCTGGCCGACGTGATTCGAAGCCCAAAGAAAAACACAGTGAACAGTTGGCTCGCCTTTGTGGACGGCGTGCAACGTGACATGGACATCTCCATCACCATGTGGAGTGAGCACATATCGGACCAGCAAGGCCGGCTACTCGACCTCGCACGCCGCGCGCTGGATGTCATGAAGCAGCTGCTCTCCGTAAAAAGGCCGGTCGACTTTGGCTATCTCCTGCAGGACAAGCTGCTCGACGACTTCGGTGACTGCCCGACGTTTGTCATCCGCTTCTGCTTTGAGGCGCGCAGTCAGGAAATCGACTACGAAACCCGTGAGCGGCTCATGGCCGTTTGGGAAGAGCGGACCACCTACCAGAAGCGCGACAAGAAGGATATGCCTACTGTGGGCTGGAGTCAGGCGCCATCGTTTCTCGGTAACGTTGACCGCTCCCTCGCAGAGCTTGATAAGCCATCCGGTTTCTTCGGTCGCAGCACCAAGAAGAAGCGCGCTGCGGAGCAGCAACAGAAGGTGATGCAGGAAAAGAGTGCGAAACGGGCGGCCCGCCAGGCTCGCCGTGACGCAGACACTGCTGCGACGAAGCTTATTGTGCCGATGGCAACTCCCAAAGCCAACGCCGGCGCTGTGGAAGTTGTCTCCCTGGCGGATATCTTGAAGTGACTAGATGTGTGGTCCGCGGCAGACGGTGGCGACAGGAAGAGGAAGGCGAGCGCCACAGTACCGCTCCTTCAACCGCTTGCCACCCGCGCTATTGCCGCTGCCCCACTTTACGCCTTTTCTTGTTTCCCTCGTTGCTCTCATACGAATGGATGTCGTCGTGTCCCCCCGCCCACACACACAACACTGGTGTCCTGATGTCTGCTGCGCCTGCCTCGCCTTACACGCTCTTCTGTCATTTGTGTGCGTGGCGGTTTTCATTGTCTGTGGTAGATCGTCCCCCTATCTCACATTCTGTGCTTAACTTGCCGCTTTCCCATCTCTGACGCTGCGGCTGCCGTTTTGCTGCTCTCCCGTTACCGTCACTCATCGCTTCACAGTGCTGTTCCCTTGTTCTCATCTTTCTTGTGCACCCAGATGTGTGTCTTTACTGCTGTCCAACTTCCTTTCATGCTGACCTCGCTTGTGCCTCTCCTCCTCCGTTGTTTCCTCAGTCCCGCCACCCGCGGGGTATTCACGTTATGGGCTCATTTGTGTGTGGGGTTGTGCCGCGTCTCGGTATGTCTGGGGTTCTTTTACAACTGCGTGATTTTTGGTGTTGCGTTATAGCGCCTTTTGACTTTTTTTTCCTGCCGTACACGTTGCGCTTCTTTATATGCCCCCCCCTCCCCTCCCCTCCCCTCAATCCCTCTTTCTCCCCCTCCCCCCGTTGAGCTGCTTTCTATCTCATTTAACGTAAACACACTGAGTACACATACACGCCTGAACGTTGATCTCAGGATGAGTTAGGGACCCCACTGGCTCGCTCACTAGTCAGTGGAGTGCGTGACCGTCTTGCACTAGCGCTGGGGGAGGGGGAGATGTTAGCGCACACACCCAAACACATGTTGAGCGAGAAGCCAGCGTGGATCTGTCATGTACCACCCCTCTGGCAGCGGCAAGAATGCATGCTTGTGTTTCATACCAGCAACGCGGCCCTACAGACTTCTCCGTGGCGTGAGGTGACACTGTTACTCTCTCCGCACGCATGTGCGTCTGCTGAGACAGACAAGTGTCGTGACATCTTTTTCCTCTTCCCATATGACAGACTTCTCCCCCTTACTCCTCCCCCCCATCCTTTCCCTTTCCTTTCCCTTACTGAGGGGCGACTGGCGCCTCTCCTGCATCCCGGCCTTTCATTCTTTGCTCTTTCTTTCGTGGTTGTGTTACTTGCCGCAAGTATGGCGTACACTGTGCACGCTAGTAAATCCTTTTTCTCTCTCTCTCTGCCGAGCGCCACCTCGAGCCAAACGCATTCGCCCCGCCTGGCAGAGACATATGTGTACCAGGCGCACCTTATCGGCTGACACTACCTGTTTCTTGGTGTAGAGACACACCCGCCCATCCTGACCCCCTCCACAGAGGACATGCTGGCGGCAGCTCAGCTACGCACGCCGCCGTACCTCGTGGATGTGGCGGCGAACCTGACCGACGGTGTCTTTCGCGGGATGGACTGGAAGGGCAACCGTCTTCGCGATGACGACTTTGACAACATTTTGGCCCGCGCGCAGGAGCGCAATGTTCAGCAGATCATAATCACTGGCACCAGCCTCGCCCAGAGCGTCAAGGCCATCGCGCTGTGTCGACGGTACCCCGATCGGCGGTTGCTGTGCACTGTCGGGGTGCACCCGGCGCACTGTGGCGAGTTTCTCCGTCCTCTGGACCTCAACGAGATTCGAGGCGTCGCTGAAAGCGACACATCGATGGTAGTGGCACACCACAACAAGTCAGCCGCCGCGTCAACGGCGGAGCAGGAGGAGGTGTGGGCTCAGGAGCGCCTAGATTACTTGGTGAATCTGGTGAATAAGAACCGCGACGTGGTCGTGGCGGTAGGCGAGATGGGCATCGACTACGCGGAGCTCACCTGCTGCCCGCGCGAGGTGCAGGAGAAGTACTTTGCACGTCAGCTCACCGCCTTTGCCCCGCTGCAGCTGCCGTTCCTCTTCCACTCACGCGGGTGCGGCATGTCGTTTGTGCATCAACTGAAAGACATATGGGCACGTATCGCCGCTGATGCAGCCGCGACTGGGGCAGTGCCGGGTATTGAAGGCGCCCCCTCACCATCGGTCAATGCGCAGTTACGCGGCGTCGTGCACAGCTTTAATGGCACACTGGAGGAGCAGGAGGCACTGCTGTTGATGGGGCTGTACTTGAGCGTGAACTGCAGCGCCTTCCGAGAGGCTTCCCTGGCCGCGCAGGTGACTTCGATTCCGCTGGATCGTCTGATGTTCGAGACGGACGCACCATGGTGCGACATGCGGTGGAAGGACTACGGCGCGCAGTTTGTGCGGACCATCTTCAAGACGACCAAGCGCAATAAGCCATTCGTGATGGGGACGTGTCTGGAGCGGCGCAACGAACCTTGCCATCTCGTCCAGGTCATGGAGGAGTATCTCGGCTGCGCGAAGGCGTGCGCCACCGGACCCGAGGATCCGTTGTCGAGGATGGATGAGGCGACTCTGGTCGCTGCCGTGTATGAGAACTGCAAGCGTCTCTTCCACCTGTGACTTTGCGCGTCCATGGCGGCCAAGATGAACGCGCCCTTACGTGTGTCTCTCTCTGTACGCCTATTTTTTAATTTTCTTTTTGCGGCTGATGCGCCACCACCGCAGTGCGCTCTCTCTCTCCTTCATCGCACGACTCTCTGCTAGCTTGTGTGCATTTGTGTCCTCTGCTCGCCGCTTGCTCACTTGTTCAAGTGCAGCGCGATCAAAGGTGGAAAGAAAACAACACTCAGTCCGATCGAATCGCAGAGGGTAGCAGTGACCCCGCGAGGGAGGGAGTGGATCAACGCGCGCTCGTCTGATACGCCACCCAGACCCCATTGAGTGTATGCGTGACTGCTTAAGGTTACTGTCTGCGGAGAGTGGCCCAGGCCAGACGGTTGTGTTTCATGACCAGGCAAGCCGTAAAGAGAGGGAAACAGTGCCAAACGCAAAGCGTACGTGCATGTGCAGATTGCTACTGAGTACGTGCCAGCAGACTCATATTACTGCACATGTTTAGGAGTGGCACGAGGGCGCCTACGGACTGCTCCAATACATGCATCGAACAACTCGCTGACGCTATACCTACCTACCGTCTTCTTTGCTCTCTTGGAAGAGGAGAACCACCACCTCGCATCGGGGTCGCATTGCCACACAAGCTTGACTGACCGGCGTGTGTCACCAAAGCTTCTCTACAAGATACCAGCGGACCGAAGAGGGCAGGCGGCGACGGCTGTATCCTCGTTTCACATTTTCTCTCTTGCACCCTTTCATCGAGAAGGCCCATGGATGGCGTGTGTCATGCCACCCACCTCCCTCCTTCACTTGCAAAACTAGACATCTGCACACGCCCTTCCCACTCATCCTGTTGTCTCTTCTCGCTCCTCGCTCCCATTCAATGAAGTGTGATCGAAAAGAGGACAAGGAGGCGGAGGGAGGAGGAAGTCGCCCCGGTTCCAGTGACCACCTCAGGAATTCGACCACTACTTTACCCAAGCGGCGCCGGCTGGTCAAGGGCTCCGAGGTCGGACTGCCGCTTCACGCGTCTGTCATCGAGGAAACGTGCGAAGTGGAAGAGGTACACACAGTGCTTGTGCGCTTTCCTTGCTTTGACTTCTTCCGCCATGTACGCGTCTGCGAGCGCACTCGAGACCCCCGACCCGTTAAATCTAGCGATGCTGTCAAGGGCTCGGCGATTCCTGCACGCGAGTTACCAGACGTCGTTATCAGTGATGGTGGTGCGCCTCCGATCACCTCGTCGCACGGCGTTGCCGAGGCCGCCTTCACCCCCGAAGCCGCACTCTTTATACCAGGGACGCTCGAGACGGACACGCCGCAGCTCTTGCTGAATGCCGGAACCCCATGTGAGATGCGATTCGAGGGGCAGTGGACTGAGGTGATTGGCGAAGGCGCCTCCATCACAAATCGTGCCATTGTGCATGTCAGCAGCAAGACGACAGGAACTGCTGTGCCACCTGCGGCGCTCCCCCTGAGCTCTTCCGCAGTAGTGAGCGACGCAGCGAAGTCTCCCGAGCCTGCCTGCCTCAATGTCGAGTCGTTGCCTGCATCTTCATCTCAGGCAACGACGACGCCTGCTCAGCCGATTGCGAGTTTACTGACGCACACGCTTGCCGGTGTCACCGCCGACGAGGAGCGTCGTCAGCGAGCGGAGCAGCGGAAGGGTTGGACCTACGATCGCATCGACGTGCCCTCAGCCGTCCTCGTCATGCATCGCGTGCGCTAGGACAACACGTAAGCCGCACAGAGCTGCTTCGGTGCAGGTGGAGAGAGAGGGGTACAGCGCCGACATGGATGCTGATCCGTCGAGGTCTCCTTGAGCTGATCTCCATGCCCATGCAGTACCGAGGACAACCAAGCGAGACACGAACCGAGAAACAAATAATGCCGCGTTGCGCCCCTGGTCCACAGTTGGTACTCACAAATCCCACGGCAGTGATGCGCCTTTGCTCGTTTGGTAACGCTTTTTCTCTGTGCCCATTCGCTGCCGTAGGGCGCGAGAGTTGAACGTCACTGTACCCCGGCTGTCCCAGGCCTCTCTCTCTCTCATAGTACAAAATAATCATAGGCACACGTCTCAGTGCAATAAGCTGACTCCCTCATCTGAGCACATTTCCCCCTGTCGCCAACTCTACCCATCCACTTCGAAGGCTGCCTCACAGCAGCTCCCATTATGCTGGTGGCTACCCGGTGTCTCCCTCAGGGTGAGACAGGTCTCCCCCTCTCCACACACACCAGTAGGCAGTGAGAATGCGGTGGGGTGCGCTCCAGTGACGCTGGCACTCTGGCCTCGCTACGTCGTGGGTGCATTACCCTGTTGCCACCAGAGGTGGCTCGGCGCAGTGGCGGGGAGGAGGAGGGCTGCGTGGCTACCCCCGAGAGCAGGGGAGGGAGGGGGTGGAGGCACTGAGCACTGGGGTGTTGCCCCGTGATGAGAAGTCGTTCCGTATGACGTGGCGCGTGTGGAATGGAATCGCAAAGGTAGCACTGTGTTCTGTTGGCAGTGGACATGCTGCGCTGCATCGAGGGCTGAGGGTGAGGGGAGCGCCGATACGGGGCAATCTTGACTCTCAAAAGCGAACGTCTGTAGTGCGCCCCCAACTGCTTTCAGCGCATTCTTGTCTTGCTTGTCATATATGTCGTTTCTTCATTCTGGCCACTACTGCGGCTCCTCTCGGCTCTACTCGTCGCTCTCGCTCTGAACACTCTACAAATCCTCACCGGCACAGGCCTGTGGGTGCACGCACCGACTTTCTCCGCTACCTTTTCCCATACGTGGAAAGGGTAGGAGGGCAACAAATCAGCAGAGCCCAAGGGAGCACTTGGCAAGCATTCAAAAGACACACTGCGTGACGACTGGACCGGTACCGTTTAATGCCGTGCCCGTGGGTGTCCCTTCCCTCCTCCCCATACCCTTACAAACTCTGTTGCTGCGACGGACGCAACAAACGCCCTTTTCGCGCCAACGCCGCGCTTGCTGTCTAAGAGATGGTCCGCTCGAGCAGACGTGCACAAGCCCTTTTGCACAACGGCTCCAAATCAACGCCCCACTGATCCCCCACAACTGAGGCTCCCTATGGGACACCCGAGCAGAACCCCCCCTCACCTGCTTCTCCCGCCGTCCTCTTTCCCCTAATCCACACGCACTAGCAGA
The DNA here is from genome assembly GCF_000002845.2 of Leishmania braziliensis MHOM/BR/75/M2904. Lineage (NCBI taxonomy): Eukaryota > Euglenozoa > Kinetoplastea > Trypanosomatida > Trypanosomatidae > Leishmania > Leishmania braziliensis. Next base: position 420,311 of record NC_009319.2, on the reverse strand, counting down.
CAACAGGGAGAGTGGCGGAGGACGCCAGAGTTGCGTACACGCGCTGTTCTTCCTGTTTTCTTTCGGAACTAACGCAGCAGCGCGAAAAGGTCTCCGCTCTCCATGCATGACAACACCCTCACTGACGGCTTGCTGGCTTGTTTTTTTTTTCTTTCGCCGTTGCTGTTTGTTCTTCCTTCACGTGGGTGGCCTCGCGTAGGGGTTTTCTGTCTTTTGTATTCTCATTCCCGACTCACCTCCCTCACCCTTGAGCAGCGGTCTCTCTCCCCCTCTCTCCCTCCCCACCTCTAGCGCTGGAATGTTTCCCCTGTGTGCATTATGTTTATGTAGTCAACTTATCTCTCTCGTGTGTATACCACATTCTGCGCTGTTCCCCCTTTTGTTCACCTCTTTCCCTCCACCCCCCGCCCCTCAGCAATCCATCACTGGAGACATGTGGCCAATTTAACCCTTTATGCCTTCTTTACTCGACTGATCGCCTCTATTGAGTGGCACAGTGGGTTATACCATCTCTTTTTCTCCCAATTCGTATTTCATCCCCGTAGTGCGTCACTGTGTGGGCGCGTGTGAAGCCCGCCGCTGATTCCGACCTCTGGGCCTCTCTCTTTCCCCTCGCTTTTATCTACCTCTTTCTCCTGCTTGGGGTGCTCTTCTGGTGCGCTTCTCCGCTCTTTGGTCAACAGCCTCTCTCCCCTCCACAACTCTCCCTTTTTTTCTTTCCTTTCGTTTGAGATTCACTTGCTGGCTTACGCGTGCGTTCGTCTTCGCTCTCTGTCTTTTTCTGTGTAAGTGCACGTGTGTGCGTGCTGGTCTTGCTCGGGGGGGGGGGGGTAACTCGTTATTTGCGTGTGGGCAGTCGACGTCTTGACAAGATGTGGAGAGAAGGGTGTAACGCCCTTTCACTGCCTCATTGGGCATTGTGTGGGGTGAGGGACGTCATACGACGGCTGCTACACACCACAGTGTGGGGCCATCGACACAAATTCGAAATAAAAAGCGTTTTTTTTTTTGTTTTCGAATTTGTGTTTTTCTGCCCATCCAAGTGTGCTCCTCACTGCCTCATAGGTGCGCTTAAGCGCAGTTCAGCACGTCTTGACAACACCCCCTTCTGCACGCCGCCTCTCTTCTTCTTTTCTGCGTGGACTCGCGCGATGGTGTTCTCGTTTTGTCTTTAGTTTTCTATCAATTTTTCTGTCTGCTGTGAGCACCTGGTCGACGTTGTGAATTTTCACTTCTCCTGGCTTTTTCCTAGCCCCCCCTCTCTCTCCCTCTACGCATGTGCGTTTGCTCGTCGTTCTGTTCTCGTAAGCCTTGACTCGTCCTGTGTTTTTTCTTCTCCGCGTCGTCTCTGCGCTCTAGCCTCACACATTTGTGTAAAGATTGCTTTGGTCTTCCTGCTGCGGACTGAGCTAAGCAGTTTTCCGTTTCCTCGCTTCAGCGCAGCTTTCCATAACGAGCATGATGTACGCATCAACGAACCAACTGTTTCCACCTTCGCACATTACGACATTGCCCGCCGGTGCGGAGGACGACGCGGACGCGCTTACGGTGGACGGGACGCTGCGGTGCATTGGCGACAAGACACATCTGAAGCAGAGGTACGGGACGGGGTTCGAGGTGGCGGTGCACGTGGCGGACGAGTCGCCGGAGGTGATGGCTGGGGTGGAGCAGTTCTTCGAGGAGGAGTTCCCGTCGAGCGAGCTGACAGAGGCGCGCGCGAAGCGCTTCACGTACCAGCTGCCGAGCACTGTGCGCCTGTCGAGCGTGTTCACTGCGCTGGAGCAGCAGAAGGAGAGGCTGCAGATCCGCGACTACAAGGTGGCGCAGACGTCCATTGAGCAGGTGTTCATGCGCATCAGCGAGGAGGCGGAGCTTCAGCAGGAGGGGGAGCACCAGGAGCGCATGCAGAGCGAGAAAAAGTCGCTTTGCTTGTGCTAGGGCTTGCTTACCGAACGGGAAAGGTGGCCACGTTAGTGCACGGGAACTCTACGTGCAAACTGCTACACTTACGATGAAAGTGGCTAGACTCTCTTTTCCGCGTATGTGTGATGGGTGTGGTTGCACGCCTCCTTACTGTTTGGCAGTGCCTTTGAGGGGTGCAGAGTGGATGTTCGTGCTCGTCTTGCTGGAGATATTACATTGATGGGCATTTTTTTTAGGTGCCATGGAAAGCGTAGGAGGTGCACGCACCCATACAAGAGAAACCCTTCATTCTCTCTTATTCTGTCCCTTTGGTCGTTGGCCTGAAAAAGACGCCTCCTACGCAGCTGTTCTTCTCGCCACTTCGCTCTCCCTTTTAACTCAGAGACAGCACACCCACGCGCACTCGCGCAGAGGACACCGCAGTGCTTTCTCTTGTCCGGGTGACTTCGGTATCTCCCCCCCCTTCCCCAAAGGCGGAGTCGTAGTGGTGGTGAGTCGATGGCTCTGCCTCTGTGCGTGTCTTCCCCTTTGTAACTCCTCGCTTTGCTGCTTGTGCCCAGGTACGAACCAAGGCGAAACCAAAATAGGGCACACGATGTTCACGCTCGCTGCGGTGGTCATTTCCTTTTCTCGCCACCCTCAGTCTACCCTTCACCATATGGCGAAGCAGGAAAAGAAACGAATAATCTGAGACAACAATCATAATGGCTTTCCCCCCTCCTTCCTGAGCCCTCCACACATACACACGTACGAAGCATAATGCGATGCCGCTTTAACCGGGGCACTTTTTCTTTATTGGGCGGGGACAGGGGGGATTTTCTCCTCGTGGGCGCCTTCTTGACGGTTCATTCTCCCTGCCTGTGCTGTCTTATCCCTCCCTTTCCCCCCTCTTCCTCTTTCTGCTTTTCTTTTTTTTGTTAGCTCTCGATGCGCGTCGCATATCAGCTGAGATGGCTGCTGATACCTCTGAATGCCAATGTGCAACGGAGTGTCTCTCTGCGTGTGTCTGTGCTTAGCATCTCTGCTTTCATTTCCACTTCGGTATCTCGACTTGTAATGCAGAGTATGGGCTCGTCATCCTCCTCCCTCTACCTCCTCCCCTCCCCCCACGTACTTAGTGGATTCCCATGAGAGGCACATGTATTTGCTGTGGCCTTCATTGAGAAGCGTGCGTGCGCTTCGTGAGAGCGGGTACCTGCGTCGAAAGAGGGACTGCATGTTGTATCCGCACTCTAATACTCTCGAAACTCCACGTCGGCGGGGGTATTCCGCGCACGTAGACGTTTGTGTGAACGCGAGCATGCTCATGTTCGTTTTAGGAGGCGCTGACGTCTGGGGTTGCTAAGTGCGCCTCTCCACCTTTTGTAGCGATTCCTCGAGACCCGGAGCTCTACTCACGGGTTCCGCCGTCAATGTGTCTCATCTACTTCGTTCTCTTCTCACTCTCCACCTCTCGCTGTGAAGTTGCGTTCTCGCCACGACACCACACATACTCGCTGTATCTCATATCCACGCACACCCATTCAGTCCGATTTCACTACCCACGCGCGTTTCTTTGCACTCCTCCTGCCTGCCTACCTCCAGCAACTTTCAGCGCGTACTTGACGCAAATTAGTGCGAGCCTGTCGATCACCACACAGAGGCAGGACCGCTTCCGCACTTGGGCGTGCGTGCGTGTGTTCCCTCATCGCCTTCCTTTCTTTTTCGCCATTCTGCAGAATAGCTGTGTTAGACTTCCCTCTAACTGCTCGTTCCTCAGTCGCGACGTACCCTACGAAGAGGGACTGAGTGCGTGCACGTCTGTGTGTGGGTGTGCAGGGCTAAGGCTGAGCAGTGCACCTCTACTTGTGTTTCATTCTCGTTTTGCACTCCTGTTTTCTTTTTTTTTGCCTCTTCCTTTGAGGAACTTTCCCTTTGGGGTTCCCCTTTCACTGGATTAGTTTTCGCCCTTCCTCCCTCCTCAAGCTTCGTACCCTGTGTTGCAAGTGTGTTGTAGTGCGTGTGTGTTCCAGCTTTGAGCTTGTGCACATTCTTCAGGGCGCACCTTGCTCTTCCTCCCTCCCCTCCCCTCCCTTCCTCACCTCTTCTCCCCTTTTGGCGTGACGGTAGAAGGAACTCCGGTGCGCCACAAGTAAGTAACACGCCCCGCCGCTTCTCCTTGTGTTTGCTTCTGTTTAGCGCTCCTCACCGGTATTACTGCCCTTTTTCGTTGTTGTCGTCTCGCCTGTGTCTCGAGCCTCGGTCTTGTTCCGGCGTGTTTTTTTTTTTTTCAGTCACCTGCCGCTGTTCTCCTCTTCTTCTCCGGGCGCCAATTTTTTTTTTTTCGCTTACTTTTCCAGTTTCTCCCTTCCCCACCCCTCTTGTACAGCTCTACGGACTCGCTCATACCGCGCGTTCGTGTCTCTTTCATCTTCGGCACACCAGCCCTGCATCCCTCTTCCACTCTTTCCGAGAATTAGCAGTGTGTGTCTGTCGCTTATGCTTGCACACGTCCTCTCCCTCTCCCACATACTTTCTTGTGAGTTCGGCGAGGCTGAAGCATCTGGCTGTGCAGAGTCGCTGCAAAAGTAACCGCGAAGGGGTCGTTCAGCGCACATGCTGTTGGTGCTGCGGCTTTATATCCGCCCTGGAATTCACGAAATCAGCTTGACGTGCGAGCGCCTTCGCGCTTCCGCTGTACCTCAGCTTCCTCTACTAAAATGCTGGATGTACGGGAATTTCAGTTCACAAACCCTCTGCACATTGAGAAGGAAAGCGCCGACCTGGTGCCCTGTGGTATCCTCGAGGAGTGGGCTACTCCGTTGAGTCAAGCCCCAATGACATTACCGTTGGCCGACAAGCTCTCTCTCTCCCCTACCTCAAAACAGACGCCAAAGTCCCTCTTTCCACTTAGCCAGCCAGGTGCACGATCCGAGGTGACCCTTTTCCGCCACAACCGCGAGGCCGCCGGCGAAGTAAAGCACTCGGCTTCTGTGGTAGTAGAGGACTTGTTTTCTCCCATGAGTGCCGGGGGTTCAATGATTTTTCACTCTGGCGAGCACATAGCACAAGCCGCTCCGCTGCACAAAGGGGGAGTGAGAATGGCTGCGCTCGGAGCCAGGGAAAACGCGTTGCCGCTCACTCTCGAAAATGGCGAGAACGACGTCGAGATGATTTCACCGGCTCAAGCGAATGGTGAATACAGTGTCTTTCACCGCAAGGCGAGCAGTACCAAAAGCAGCGGTTCCGCCAACAAACCGCTGCCACGCCGTGGTCGGGCTGGGTGCTGTCAGCAACTCGGGCACACCATTCTGCGCGTGTTGATCCTGATGAAACGGGAGTGGTGCTCGACGCTGTGCGAGTTTCTTGTCCCCATCCTCTTTGTTATCGGCACCGTTGCGCTGTGGGCCGTCTTCGGTACCACAAGGGGTGACGAAGTTCTCTACTACTCTCCCACAGGACCGGATACGGTGTCCGCTATAGCCGCAAACATTAGTCGCTCCCTGTGCTACAATGCGTCCTTGACGAGCAGCATCGCTGGCTTGACGCCGTGTCTGGCGGGAAAAACATATGACTGCCCTCACGGCCGCGGCATCCCTATTGGCTTCTGCTACGATCCACCTCTCAAGAATTCTCTATCACAGCTTCTCCTAACCGTGCCGGTTTCCACATCACCGATCTTGTCGCTGGACACGCTCATCGCGTGCCAGTGGGTGACCATGGATGGATCGAGGAGGACCCCCACGCCGTTCTCCTACGGCGGTCTACTGTACTTTGCGCCGAACACGCCGGAGGTGGTGTCGTTGGTGTCGTACATGAAGGCCCAGTCGACGCTCTTTGATAACGCGTACGGCGGCACATTTGCGACGGCAGCGGAGGCTGCGTCACACGTCGCGTCGTTGACACAGAGCGACCCGCCGACGTGGGGCATTGTGGAGGTCGACAGCTACACGGCCGATATGTTCAGTGTGAAGATCATGGTCAACTCATCAGCCCTGCCAGCGACGTCGGACAACATCCTCAGCATGTACCTTGGCGGACTCGACACGACAACCAACTCACCGTACATCTTCTCGGGCTACACGACGCTGCAGACGCTCGTGTACAATCACTACATCACGAGCGTGCTCGGCATATCGACCACGAATCCGCTGAGCTACACCCCCATGCCCACGAAAGCGTACGACGCTAGCTCCTTCTTGTCGACCGGCGCCTCCCTGGCGCCGCTTATTTTGGTGCTTGGGTTCCTGTATCCTGTTTCGCAGCTGACAAAGCGTATTGTGCTGGAGAAGGAGCTGCGCATTCGTGAGGCTATGCTCATCATGGGTCTCTCCGAGTGGACCATGTACCTTGCGTGGCTGGTGGTGTATGGTGTGTGGTACACTGCGGTGTCCATCATCATCACGATCCTCCTGCACTTCACATACCTGCCCAAGAGCAGTGCCGGCTACGTCTTCTTTATTTTCTTGTTCTTCTCCTGGTCCACTATCACGCTGTCCGGCGCGATCGCAGCTATCTTCAGCAAAGCCCGGCTGGCGGCCATCGTCGCGCCTCTGATCTACTTCGTGATGGCGATTCCGCTCTTTGCGATACAGCGCGCTGGCAGCGGCGCTAAGACGGGCATCATGATCCTGAGCCCGAGCGCACTCGCTGTCGGCTTCGGGCTGCTCTTCGAGCATGAGGTGCATGGCGGCGCAGGGGTTAGTGCGCTCGCCTACTTTCGCGACGAGCCGAAGCTGATTCTTGTGTTCGTGTTTCTCGCTGTGGACATCCTTGTGTACCTGCTGCTGATGCTGTACTTCGACTGCGTGATCCCAAAGGAGTGGGGGACGACGAAGAACCCGCTGTTCATCATCATCGACCCTGTGCGGTGGTGCTTCTGCCGGCGCCGCGCGGACGACGACTACGACGTTGAGGACGGGCGCGCGGCGGACGGCGTGTTCGAGGCGATGGACCCTGCAGCGGAGGAGGCGGCGGCGGTGCGGATCTGCGGGCTGCGCAAGACGTTCAAGCGCGGCAGCAAAACGTTCGTTGCGGTGAACAACCTGTACTGGTCGCTGAACGAGGGCGAGATCTCCGTGCTGCTGGGACACAACGGCGCAGGCAAGTCGACGACGATGAACCTGATGACTGGGATGCTGGAGGCTGACGGCGGCGACTGCTACGTTTACGGGCACTCGGTGCGCCACGAGCTGGGCGCTGTGCGGCAGGAAATTGGGTTGTGCCCGCAGCACAACATCCTGTGGCCACGGCTGACGGTGCGGGAGCACCTGGACTACTTCGCTGCGATCAAGGGGCTGAGGGGGTCTGAGAAGGAGGATGCGGTCCGGCGGCTGCTTGTTGCGGTGGACCTGGAGGACAAGGAGCACTACATGTCGAAGGCGCTGTCCGGTGGGCAGAAGCGGAAGCTGTCGGTCGCCATTGCGTTTGTTGGCGGGAGCCGGCTCTTGTTCCTGGACGAGCCGACGGCTGGGATGGATGTTGGCGCGCGGCGCCACACCTGGGGGCTGCTGAAGGAGATGGCGCAGTGCCACACGATCTTGCTGACGACGCACTTCATGGACGAGGCCGACCTGCTTGGCGACACGGTTGCGATCATGAGCAAGGGGCGGCTGCAGTGCGCGGGGTCGAACATGTTCCTGAAGTCGAGGCTTGGCGTCGGGTTCGTGCTGACAATGTCTGTTGTGTCGCACGTGCGGCGTGGGCCGATCGAGCAGATGGTGCGGGCACTCGTGCCTGCTGCGGAAGGCGTTGGAAGCGGCGCGGGCGAGGTTGCGTACCGGTTGCCGATGGCATCGAAGCCTGCGTTTCCCGACCTGCTTGCGGCGGTGGAGGACGGCATCCCCGGTCTTGGGATCAACGCGTACTCGCTCTCGGCGACGACCCTGGAAGAGGTGTTCATCAAGATCGCGGAGGGCCTGGATGCGGAGTGCGACGCGGACGCGCTTGTGGTGGAGGAGACGGCGGAGGCAACTGAGGCTGTGTGGGACGTGGAGATGGAGACGGGGCGGTGGACGCGGTGGCGGCTGCAGTTCCGCGCGATGATGGTGAAGCGCCTGTGGAACGCGCTGCGCGACCGGCGCACGCAGTTCTTCCAGATCGTGTGCCCCGTCGCATGTGTGCTGCTCGCGATGCTGCTGACGCTGGTGAAGCTGTTCAGAACGTCGACGATCACGCTGAGCAGCGACGTGTACGGGGCGGCGGTGGACATCCCGCTTGCGAACTGCGAGGGCGTGCTGGACGTGGTGACACCCTTCTCGCCGAACGCGCACATGGATATCTGGACGGACACGCCGAGCGCCTCTGCCTTCTCGGCGAAGCTGAACATGACGTACAACACGCACGCGAACGAGCGCTACGGCGGCGTCTCGTGCGCGGTGGCGAGCGGCGGCGAGCTGTACCACAGTGTCTTCTACAACACAACAGCACTGCATGAGGTCGCCATCGAGACATCCAACGTCTTTGCTGCCTACCTTCACGCGGCAACTGGTCGACCTGACATGAGTGTTATGACCGCCGTCTCCCCTCTCCCCAAGACGTCGCAGCAACAGGCGGTGGAGTCGTCCGTGTACGCGATAATGATTTCTGTCATCATCATGATCCCGTTCACCTTCATTCCTTCGACTTTTGTGGGCTGGATCGTGAAGGAGCGCGAGTGCAAGGCGCGGCACCTGCAGAACGTCTCTGGCCTGAGCTTCTACGTCTATTGGCTCGCCAACTTCTTGTTCGACCTCTGCTCGTACATCATCACGATGTGCCTCGTCATTGTTGTCTTTTTGGCTTTCGGCCGTGACGAGTACGTGGCGTCGAACAACATCGGCGCAACGTTTGTGGTGCTTCTGCTCTACGGTGTGTCGGGCATCCTTATGGCATACGCGCTCAGCTTTGCCTTTGATAGTCATTCCACTGCGCAGAACGTCGTCATGCTTGTCAACTTCATCATTGGCTTCCTGCTGGTTCTGGCGGTGTCGGCGCTGACGCTGAGCGAATCAACGAAGAAAGTGGCCAATGTGCTCCGCTGGATCTTCCGCATCGTACCTAGCTACTGCGTCGGCGAGGCAATCAATAACCTAGCGTCGCTCAAAGTGTCCCGTGCGTTTGGCATCAACAACAGCGCGTGGGACATGGACGTTGTGGGGTGGGTATGTGTGTACATGGCGATCGAGATCCCCATTCTCGTGTTCATCACACTGCTGATCGACCACCCCGGGCGGCGGCAGCGCAGCCAGCGACTGTTCCACAACCCAGACGCTCCGGCGGAGGCGATCGAGGACGAGGACGAGGACGTTGCCGCGGAGCGCCACACGGTGCTGGCGGGCGACGGGCGAGAGGGAGACCTCGTGCGCGTGCTGAACCTTCGGAAGGAGTACCCGAACGGGAAGGTTGCTGTGCGGAACGTCACGTTCGGCGTGAAGGCCGGTGAGGTGTTTGGGTTCCTCGGGACGAATGGCGCTGGCAAGACGACGACGATCTCGATCCTGTGCCAGGAGTTCTGCCCGACAAGCGGGCGAGCCTACGTGTGCGGGAACGACATCGTGACGGAGAGCAGCGAGGCGCTGCGATGTATCGGGTACTGCCCGCAGTTCGATGCGTGCCTGGACCTGCTGACGGTGGAGGAGCACCTGTACCTGTACGCTGGCGTGCGCGGGATCTCGTCGCGGTCGTGCGACCGAGTTGTGCATGGGCTGATGAGGCTGTGCGGGCTGACGGAGTACCGGAGCACGAAGTCGCACGAGCTGAGCGGCGGCAACCGGCGCAAGCTGTCGGTCGCCGTGTCACTCATTGGCGGGCCGCGCGTTGTGTTCTTCGACGAGCCGTCGGCTGGCATGGACCCCGTCGCGCGGCGCGGGCTGTGGAACGCGATCGAGACGGTGGCGGACAACTGCTCTGTTGTGCTGACGACGCACCACCTGGAGGAGGTGGAGGCGCTTGCGCACCGCGTGGCGATCATGGTGGACGGGACGCTGCGGTGCATTGGCGACAAGACACATCTAAAGCAGAAGTACGGGACGGGGTTCGAGGTGGCGGTGCACGTGGCGGACGAGTCGCCGGAGGTGATGGCTGGGGTGGAGCAGTTCTTCGAGGAGGAGTTCCCGTCGAGCGAGCTGACAGAGGCGCGCGCGAAGCGCTTCACGTACCAGCTGCCGAGCACTGTGCGCCTGTCGAGCGTGTTCACTGCGCTGGAGCAGCAGAAGGAGAGGCTGCAGATCCGCGACTACAAGGTGGCGCAGACGTCCATTGAGCAGGTGTTCATGCGCATCAGCGAGGAGGCGGAGCTTCAGCAGGAGGGGGAGCACCAGGAGCGCATGCAGAGCAAGCAAAAATGCAGCTGTGACTGTCTGGGCTTTCTGCGGAGGTGAGGCGAAGGTTCGAGTGGCTGTGTTAAGCGGATTGGTGGATGGATGTTTGCATCGTTGTTGATGCCTTTTTCTTGCCCCTTATAGTGGCTTTAAGTGAAGCTAGTGAAGGGCATGGAGCATGTGTAGGGCAGTCAGGTTCTCTGCGCAAATTTGCAGTACAATGTGCCTCGCTGCAGACGCTTCGTTCTCTCTTTTTTTTTTTGTTTCCTCTTAATGGTTCTTCTCGGCTGTATCGTTGCATCGCTGCGCAGCACACGTAGAGCTGCGCGCTTTTACAAGGCATGCGATTTGATTTGCTGTGCGTGTTGATTTGCTGTTTCTTATTGGTGTGACGCTTTTGCCGTTCACCCACCGAGGTTGTGGATCGCGCACTCCTGCTCCTCTTGTCTAAGCATCGTGGCAGGCAAGCAATATGGAGAACATGTGATTGCTCAGTCGTGTGAGAGGGAGGAATGATGGATGGAGAGAGGCGCCGTGAGTGGAAAGCTGGAGGGAGCTACAAGAGCGGCGTTGCCTCGTGGTGTGCAAGGGGCCCTCTCCTCATTACGTATGCCCTTTTATTGCCTTTCGATCTATTCTGATAGGAGCGAACAAACACTAACGTGCCTCATTTGTGCTTTCTTTCACCTCCCCCTTTGGTGCTGTGGCTCGTGTGGTATTGCATCCTCGCTATTCCTTCCCATCTTTGCGTCAGGGTCGGCGTCCCTAGGCTCACTTTATACTGTGCAAAGAGCAGTTTTACTACTTCTTTGAATGCGTTGACGTCAGTACCTGTGCGCGCTCTCCCTTCTCAGCTTCTCTGCACCCCCGCAAAAGCCCCGACAGAGTGGGCAACAGGAAGGGGGACACTCTCGCGTGATTGGCATGTGTTTGGGCTGATGATGCACGTACAACCTGTACGCTCTTGGTTGTCATTTTGTTTTACGAACATGTAGTCTGTCTCTCATCTCTTTCTTTGGTTTTACACTCCCCTTTGAGTGATCGACGCTGATGGATGATACGATCGGGGGCGCAAGCCAAGCACGCAGACACTTTGGGTATACGCGCTTGCGTGTATGGCTGCTCATGTATGACTTCCCCCCTCGTTTGTGGACTTGTTCACGTACTCGTGTTGTACTTTTTTTCTTGAATGAGGCAACAACGCTCCTCATGATGGCCGTCCACCTCACCGCGTGGTATCGAGCGTCCCGTACCCCCTCGTTGTGGGGAGGACCAGCGACCTGCAGCCTGCCTTCGGGTATATGGCCGTGCGGACCGTTTGCTCCGGCGGGCCGGACCTGGCTGGGCTGGTGCTGTGCGGAGGAGGCGTGCGGTCGTGGTGGGATGTGTGGTTGCTTGCTGTGGGCCGCGTCGGTGCTCGGCAAACGCTGCGGGCAGGGGTGCGCGCGAATCCGCCTCGGCGTGCGTGGAGGCGGTGTCCCCCGCGTCCGGGTAGGTGTGGCGCGGGTCGCCGGGGGGCCCCGGCCCTGGGGCCGGCAGCTTCATCCCCGAGGGCTCCCGGAGGCCGGGGCCCAGCCGCGGCTGTAATGCGTATGCCGGTGTTGGCTTGTCCGTGGCGGAATGAAATGTGGAAACTACCAGAGTAATTAGGAAGTATAAAAGAAGGAGCTTTGCGGCTCCGAGAAGCGGATGAGAGAGGAGAGGCGACGTGCACCACGTTGGCCGTGGTTGTGACGGTGTCAAGGAGTGGTTTCCACATGATTCGGCTATGGTTGTTTAGCCGTTTGCTGTGTCTTTCCCTGTGACTGCCTCCATTGGCCCTGAGAGCCACTTCACCGTCTTTATGGCTTGATTGAGTCGTTGAGGGTCGGGCATTACGGCGTTTGTCTTTCTCAATCCTCTGTCCGCATCTTTGTTCAGCACTTGTCAGGATTGTCTTTTCATTTTTTGCTTTTCTTTGTGTATGTCTAGGTATGTGCGTGCGTATGTACGCTGTTGTGAGCTCTGATCTTCGGTTTCATTCATTCATTCTCTCCGGAGGATCGTACCCGAGTATTCGAGTATTGTGTTGCCTTGTGCACCCGTCACTTTTCAGGCTTCGATTCTCCTTCCCCATTCTCTCCCCCCTTTCTCTCTCTCTCTCGTGCTTTTTTTTGTATGTTTGTTTATTCAGCCAATACGGGCGGTTCTACTTCTCTCGTGATCGCCTGTGGTTCAATCTGTTTTTCGTTTGTATTTTGAACTTCTGTTCTCGATTCCCCCCCCCCCCCACACACACACCTGCTGTTGTTGTGATTCTTTTTCCTGAGCTAACGTAGCGGTTTCATGTCAAAAGCCTCGTCCTGATGGAACTCAGCCTACCTTACTCGTAGAAGGCTCGATGCTTCCTCCCCCTCCTCCTCCTCTCCTGCTGCCCTTGAGTTTCCCTCTCCTTAGCCCCATCAGACCATCCTTTTTTTTTTTTTGCGGTAGTTGCCGAAGTTGCAAGCGGCTTGCAGCACCCGTTCGTTGCGTGCGGGTGCGGAGTTGTGAGTTTCTCTCATTGATTTATTTACCCCTTCTCGTGTGTGTGTGTGTGTGTGTGTGTGTGTGTGTGTGTGTGTGTGTGTGTGTGTGTGTGCGTATGCGTGTGTGCTCCCCCACTCACTACCTCCCTCTCCATCTCTTCTCACTTTTTGTGTTTTTTTTTTTTTGTTGTTGTTTGCGTTCCGAGGACCCTTACCGGCCTTCTCTAATCTATTTTGTCTCCTTCCTCCTTACATAACTGCCCCTCCCCCCTTCTCCCTCCTCTCTCTCTCCCTCTCTCTCGCCTTCGCTCTCGTGCTTGTTTGGGGAAGGCCCTTTCGTTCTTCTTCCAACGACCTCTCGGCAAAGGCGGATGGGATGGGATGGGAAGAGGCTCTGTATAGGCGCTGCAGTGAGTTGCTCTCTTTCTTTCCGGTCTTCTTACTTATAATACATATTTACTTCTTTGTTGTGTGGCTCTTTTCTCTCTCTTTTCCATTTTCTGCGCGATGCATCAGCAAACAGAGCAGGGGGATCAGCTGCGATAGGCTCTGGCACATTGCGAACCTGTCCAAGGGAGGTGTGTGCTCGTATGGGGAGTGGACCGCTAAGCACAGGAGGTAGGGAAGACACTCCACGTCGCCTTTGACTGCGGTGCTCCAGCACGCAGAGGAGAGAACCAGGAAGAAGTGCAGTCGCGTGAGTTTCTCTCTCTTTCTGTGGGTATGATGTGTAACGTCTGTTGCTCGTCGCGTCAGGGAAGAACGACTTGCTTCACTGTGTGTCGCACTGTTGTAGGTTATTCCACATTACTATGTGTGATTCGATGTGTGCGTCAGTGCGTGCCTGCCAGCTGAGGGGCCTGGACCTCTACTTCGCTCGGTCATCAAAAAAGTAAGTGCTGCCATTGCCAGCAGACGAGGAAGAGAGAACAGCTCCTGGACTCACACACACCCACACACACTCAGACACGCCAACACAGACAGAAGCGCCGACCGACTCAGCCCCGTACACGGAGATGGCGTAAGTCACACGTATGTACTCTCAGTTCATAGATGTAACATCGCAGAGCTTACCAAAGACTCAAATTTTTTTTCCTCGCTTCAGCGATCTTCTAGCGCACCGGCACAACGAGGGTGTTGCCTTTGCACTCTTCTTCCGGTCAGAATCGTCGTATGGAGGTGCTCTTCCGTCATGAGGCGACGAGCGGGTGTTGAAAACACCAATGAAGGCCTAAAGGAGGTAGTGGGCGCTGAAGGGCGCTGTCTGTCTGTATGGCCAGCGTATCCCGATGCGCGCTTGCAGGCCTGCGAGCTGCTGTTGCACCCCTTCACTTTACTTGCCCCTCTCTCTTGTTGCGGGCATTGACGCTCATCTGGCGCGGAGAAGCGGTGGCCGCCACACTCCATCGCCGCTTCTGAAGGCGTACACCTAAAAACATCCAGACATTATATACTCACTCTGGCACGTTTCTGGTTATCTTAGCGCTCTCGCTTCACCATCTTGCCGCTCTCGTGGCGTGGCTACTGGTGTCACTGATAGCTGAGTCGGAATGGAGTTTGAGCGCGGCCCAACGAGATGTGCACCGGAAGTGCCTGCGCCGTCTGTCTCTTACCCTCTCATGGCAGTGGGGACAATAAGCCCGTTGGCGTCATACGCAGCGAGTCATGAAGCGTCTAAGCATTCCTTTCGAGCAGAGAACCGTTCGACTTCACGTGATTCAGCCCATTCCACTGAGGCTGAAAATCCGATCTATCGACAACTGCAGAGGCAGCTAAAGGAACTAGAAAGGCGAGAAGCAGCCCTCCTGTACTCGGAGCAGCTTTTTCATGAACGGGTCGCTGCGTGGGAGAAGCGATGCCGGCTATGGGAGGCACAGTATGCTGAGCGACTGGCTCAGCTAGATGGACGTGAGGCACGCCTCGGGGAATTCAGTAGCTGACGCTGCATCTCACGGAATGCAGAAGTAAGCACACTGGCACGTGTCCACTGCTCATTTCACTCGCCACTGTTACGTTATTCATCAGCGTTTTTCTTTCTTTCCTCCCCTCGTTCTCTTACTTTACCCCTCATCACTGGGCAACACCCCAGTGCTCAGTGCTTCCACCCCCTCCCTCCCCTGCTCTCGGGGGTAGCCACGCAGCCCTCCTCCTCCCCGCCACTGCGCCGAGCCACCTCTGGTGGCGACAGGGTCATGCACCCACGACGCAGCGAGGCCAGAGTGCCAGCGTCACTGGAGCGCACCCCACCGCATTCTCACTGCCTGCTGGTGTGGCACGACAGCGGCGCTCTACTGCGTGTGGTACCTCCACGACACACCAGTGACTCTCGTTGGAGGAACTTGTTTAAGGAGTAAACTGCTCGTGGACTTCAGCAGGGGTATTACCTGCGGGTGAAGGCGCTGAAAGTGTGCCAGGGGTAAGCGCAACGCATGGCGCTGATGCGCTTGTGCCGCTGTGCGAGACGACGACGTTGCTGACAAGAGCGGCGGCTTCGCTAAACGCGAATGGTGTGTCTCTTTTCTTTTTTTTTTTTTTTTGCTCAGCTTCCTACCCTCTCTTCATCCTGCTCGATGCCTTGCAGCGACAGCGCCGCGGCATCGTTGCTGTTCGCGCCTCTGTCCCCCTTTCGGCCCTTTGTTGCTGCAGAGGCTCTCTACACTGAGCTGTGTCTTTGCTTTTGGGAGCACTGTCGGTGCCTGGCTGAAGTCCTCTCTCTGTGCGCGGTGTCGCAGCCTGACTTGCGTGGCAGCGAGGAGGTGTCCGCCTGTGCCACAGCGGCGGAGGCTCTAGCGATTGCTGGCGCGGTGGAGTGGCACAACTTCAGCCGCTATGCCCGCGACAGATTACCACCTTCGAAGCCATCGTATGACTCACCTGCGTTCACCGCTGCCGAGTGCCGGGCAACGTCGCCGCTTTTGCCGCTGATGTGACGTTGTGTGCACGACTGCGCGGCGGAGCCCAGTTCGGTGACACCACAGATGAGCAAATGCCTTCAGCCGATTCGGGAAGTCCTGTCCTACGTGTGGCGTCTTCAGCTCTTTGCAAGTCACTTCTGTGGTCAGCTACCCCTACCAGTCAGATGCGATCCAGCGCAAGGGCGCCCTGTGATGGCGCTTGCAAGCGGCCCTCTCAGACGCTGCTCCCGTGGAGCAATGCGATCCTCTGAGTGGGGAACAGTCTATGAAGTCAGATCAGGCCGCATTGGAGCCGGCTGTGGGTCATCTGAGGGCCAGCTTACGCAAGAGGCACTGGTTTGATAGCACAGCGCCTGGCCCGTAGCGGTCGCTTTGCTTTTGGCGCGACACCGTCAGCTCAATATGTGCGGGCGACGGCGCAGCACCGGTGGCGAGTGGTGCTGGGGAGAGTGCGGTGACTTCACCGATGGAGACCCACGTGCAGCGACTTCTCCCCTGCCACCCATTGGTATGCGACAGCCCCAACAGCAAGCAGGCGCCTTTCTTGTGCGGCGTGCGACTTGTCGTCTTGACACGGATGCACGTTCTCCTGCTCGAGAGTATCGTAGTGTTTCACCCACAGCTTTTCTCGCCTGCGTGCCCGCAGCAGCTAAGCTGGATGCAGACGCACATAAGAGCGTACGAAGAAGGGCTCTACCTTGCGATACCACCGACAGAATGCCTTTACAGCGAAGGCATTGCACGCTCGATAGGGTTGCCGCCAAGAGCGGAGAACAGGCTTCACGGCCTACTCGTCGTGTTCCTCCTGCGAGAGCTTGATGCCGCCGTATCTGAGCTGATGACGTGGTCGAAAGGCCCTTATATTCCTGCACCATGAAGCTGCCGAGCTTTCACTCCACCAGTTTTTTTTCCTCTCTCCTGCTCCACGGGCATGTTCCTCTCCCAGGACTCCCACTTGTTCGCGGCGTGGTACGTGTGAGTGTAGGCGTTCCTCTCTCTCTTTCGTCTCCTTCTAAACCGATGCCCATGAGTCTATGCGTCGGGAGAAACAAAGGGCAGCGCTTTCCTCTGTGTTGCTGCGTTGCCACATGCGCAGACACTGACCTTGCTGCTCCTTTACCGCTTTTTTGTTTGCTTGTGTTTGCGTCTCGTTGTTTCAGCTTCTTCCATGGAACCCCTTTCTCCACCTCCTTCCCTCCCTTCTCTACCCTCTCCAGAGGACCCTTTTCCCCGATCCTCGTGTAGTGAGTGTGCAGTCACGTAGAGGAGCGGGGGAGGAGCTGTGCCACTGCTGCTGCTGCTGCTCCCTCGAGTATCTCTTTCCATAACATTGACAACACAACGAGAGATGAAAACGACCCGTCTTCGCCCCACAAAAGAAGTGACAAGAAGTACTGGTCGGTAGCTCGTGCAGCTGTGCCGTCTGCGGACGAGACAAGTGCATTTTCTTGTGCCACATCATCGTCTCCCCCCCTCCCACCCCATCCTTACGTTTATTGGCTGCTAGTCAGCTGTGCATCGCTAAGGCGTGACTCACTTGCCATCTTCTCCACTTGTCCTGTGGTTCTCCTTCCTGCCCCTAATGTGAATTCTGTTCCCCCCCCATTTTCTCTCACGCTTCATGTGGTTGTGCGGAGACTATATCCCCTATCGCCCCTCTCGTGTACGGTGGCGGTGCACTCTCTTCTTCCCCGGTATTCGTCGCCCCGCTTCTCGTACCTATTGCTTCCTCTTATGCACACGACACCGCAGTCTCGCTGCTGTTTCTCCTTGCTGCTTCGCGCGGCGCCTGTCCACTGTCTTGAGATCGGAAGTGTCCAACTCGTAGATGGTCGCACGGGACTGGGGAGCATCGCTTCTTGCCTTGTCCAGCTTCGTTTTTTTCTCGTTTACCACGCATATGCTCTGCTCTGACTCAGCGCGCGTGTGTCTGCCTCTCAGGACGTGCGCATCTGCTCCTTATCTACACCCTTTCTGACTCGGTCTTGCCACTTTCCATCGTAGTTGTTTTGCTCTTGTGGTCGCCGTCTCTTTGCTCACTAGCACACTCATTTACCCCACTGGATTACTTGCCTTCCTTTTCCTCTACCTTCCACCCGAGCGGCTCCACCTCAGGGTTGTCACAGCCGCCCCTGAAGGAGACTTGCATAGGATTGCGCCGCGCACTCATACACGCGCAGAGCACAACATAACCGCTGAGAAGACAGTGAGTTGGCATTGCGCTGTTATTCGTCTCTTCACCTTACTTTTCGGATTTGCGTCGCTTTTGGCGTTACGTGGCCTGTGACCTCTGCGGCAGTAATGGGCCAATCGCGCTTGTCTCTGCACAGCACCACCGCGGCGACAGCGGCGAACGACGAGCTCACCGCGACGCAGAGTTCCGGTATCGGTGTCGATATTTGGCCAGAGGTGACGCCGGAAGAGGCCAGCAAAAGAGCGGGGCACGGTAGAAAGAGTGTGACGGTGTCGCACGATCAGCTACTCTACCTGCAAGCCCTTTACCCGTACGCCGGGTATGATGAGCTCATGACTGTCATTAACAACACCGATGGCGCCGACGAAGCAGCAACACGTGCCTACGAAGCACTGAACCCCGACTACAGCGGCTTCACGTACCTCAAAGAGCAGCACGACCTTCTCACCAACCCAAAGCGACCCAGCGCCCAGCGCGCGACGGCGTTTGCAGGCTTGAGAGAGTCGCTGCAGGAACGAGCCGCAGATGCCTTTCGTCCTGGGCACTTTGGCAATCTCTCACAGCTGCAGGAGTACGAAGAGACGGTGGGACTCTTCATTGTGGACACATCCGACTGGGACCGCGCGACGTTGCTGCCCTCACGCGACTTGGCGGAGGTGGCCTTCATGGACCTTCCTCTACGCGAGGAGCCTACCACTTACGGGGCAGCTACAGCCACAATCGACGGCAGCAGGGGCAGTGGCAGTGAGCGGAGACGAGAGGGCCAGTCGCGGTCGCGCATCTCGCTCGCGATGTCTAACAGTGCATCCGACTTCAAAGACCTGCAGCCGAACAGCATGCTGCATGCTGTCAACAACGCTGCACCCCTGTCACAGTCGCTAGGAAAGACCGGCAAATCCTCTCATGAGCAGGCGCGTGGTGCTGCCGATGAGCGCTCAACAGGTGAACGCAATGGCGGCGGTGAGGATAACGCCACCGCCAGCGTTGTCTATCAGCAGGACAGCGACCCACCACGTGCAGCCCCAATTATAGCGTGGGCACCTCAGGCCATTCGTGTGGGGCCGGCTGAGGCACGACAGGAGCGCGAAATGTCTCTGCGCGTCTTCGACGAGGCGTCCTTTTTTAAGGACCCGCTGCTACGGGTGGCGGTGCAGTCATTGCCTCTAAATGGGGCCCAGGGGCATCTGGATGTGTCTCCGTTAAATGGCGCCGTGACAGCGCCATCTGTGGAGGAAGATGAAGTCCACGAACCTGCTTTGAGTGCTCTGGCTAATGGTCAGACACGCGACAAGGCTGCTTTGTCCTCCCCGCGGAGAAGCTTTTCACTTTCCGTGGAGGAAGGGAACGAGACCCACGAGCCGGCTGAGCCGAGGGGCACCTCAGTGCCCAACCCTGGCAGTGACGGCATCAGGGAAGGCAAGAACAACGAGCAGCTTTTCAGCGTGGAGGTGCCACCCACATCGCACTCTCACTCCCGCACACATACCAACTTGCCTGCAGCTTGTGTAAGGACGCGACTTGGCGCGAGCGCGAGGACGGCCGACGGCACCACCAACGGAACGCGACGGTTCTCCGGTGACTGCGGCGACGCGTCCTCCTCCGATGCGCTTCACGCGCAGCACAGCATGCGAAATGCGGCCCGCGAGGCGCTCAATAGGCGCAAGCCGCACCCTCTCACAACTTCGGAGAAAGTGAGGGAGCGCTTGCGCAGCCTGTCACCAGTAGGCAACTTGATCTTTCGCGAAACTTCCCTGCAGACGCCTGCGTTGTTACTGCAACATGAGAAGGGCCTCAACAGACCTTCTAGCGTAACACGCTCGTCCGAGCTTGCACCCACACGAGCCGCTGACGGCGAGGAGGCAAGTGCACCCTCCATCATCACCCTGGACACTCAGCGGCAGCGGGCAGCGTACGGCGGCTGGGCGAATATGTCAGTCAATGGCGGCAACAGAGCTGATAGGGATGTGGACGAGCTGCACACCGAGCGACAATCTAACATGAGAACAGCAGGCATTCCTGCTGCGCACAGTGGGTGCTCGAGCCTCGACCCGGCAGCCTTCCTGAACGCCGAGGAGGAGCGCTGGGACACCATTGTGACGATGCTGGCTCCTTACGAGAAGGTATTCGGCTCCAAGTCGCGCTGCGAGCTTGTGCGCTGCATCCATGACGAGTGCCCCAATCTGCATAACAAGACCACAATCATTCTACAGCGACTGCTGCACGTGGTTGGGAAGGCGCTGCGTGGCAAACAGGTGTTGGAGGGCATGACAGAGGAGCCGCTGGAGGTGCCCTTGCTCGGTCCGATTCTGCTCTCCACCTCTCCTCTCAAGCTGACTGAGCTCAGCTTTCGGGAGGACAAGTGCTCCATAGAGTTTTGCGAGGAAGGGACACGAATGAAGGCGAAGCTTAACATAAAGGCGGTGGCGCTCGATGCGATTCAGTTTGCGTACATTGGCGAGGCCAACGCCGCCCGGCAAGCACGCATAGCCCGGCAATCACAGCGTCAAAAATCAATGCCCGGCTCACGGGTGGCGGCGTGGACGCTGCGTGGCAGGGAGGAGGAGCTGTACACCAAGGGCGTTACACGCGGCGTCGCCACGATCAAAGCCACCAACATCCGTCTGAAGGGCAAGATGTACATGTGGCTGATGGCCTCTGGCAACATGCACATTGCTTTCGAAAAGCTGACCGTCTCTGTGGGCTCCTTTCGGTTGACCACAACCGTGACGAAGCTAAACGTCTTCTGCACCCTCGGTGCACCGATTTTGCGGCTACTGGTTCAGCGTGGGATGGAAGAGATGCTACAAGGTTTACACAGCCTGTGACGTCCACGCGCGCGTGCGTGTGTGTGTGTGTGTGTGTGTGTGTGTGTGTGTGTGTGTGTGTGTGGATGTCTAAGGGCGCTACATGCGCGACTGACAGTGCCGCATGCCCCCTTTTTTGGGCCACATTTTCTTGCTTTTGAGGAGTGTGCAAGAGAAAAGAGGGGGTTACACTACTTCACTTGCTTCGCTCTGCTTCATAGACCACCGTGCACAGAGGCACCCACCCACCCACCCACGCACGCGTGCACGGGAGCCTCAAAGGCGACAGACACAAGGCCAAACTCTCGTGCTGCTTCGTTCTACGGTGTCCCACTCACTCGTCCCACCTCATCGATTGCCCTCGGAAGCGACGGAAGCGGTGAGGTCATACAGGGATAGAAGCGAAATTGCCCATCAAAACGAACACAATATGCAGCGGGTCCGATGGACAGCGTGGCGACTCCGTAGTTCTCTGAATGGCTCTTCCTTCGCCTTCACTGTCTTCCTCACGATTTTCCTCTTGAGTGGCATCCTTGATTGATAGGGAGGCGGTATGAGCTGCAACCTCTACTGACCCAGTCGCTGCCGTGGGTAGCCGTACCGCCCCTGCTCTTCAACCATGACCCCAGGAAAAATGGCTGCAGATATCATGAGAAGAGTCCGTGCATAATGGAGGCACTCACGCGCCATGTGTGTCTGTGTCTCTCCATTCTTCCAGCAGCTTGAAGTGAGCGCACACCGACACACATACGCAAGCGAGACGGTTCTGTTTTGCACCGCTTTTTACTACGTAGTCCTCTTCTATAGTCTCACGTATTCTCCCCCTTCCGTCAGCATGTCTTGCCCCCTCCCCCTCTCTCTTCTCTCTCCCTGGCCTTCTCGCTACCCCCTCTCTCTTTGACTCATTGCGTGGTGCGCGCTTGTGCTGGTGCGCAGTTTCTTCGATTCTCTGACGCCCGAAGCTTGAGCCCGTCACGCGTTTTTGTCTGGGCCGCTGCCCAACGCGAAGAAATTGAGCGTCAGGGGTAATGCATCTTTCTCGCCCTCGTTGGGAGGGAGAGGCCCCTGTGCCCGACGCGTGAGAGGGACAAAACTCAGCCAACTTGCGCTGCGGGCCTTCGCCCCCCCCCCCCCCCCCCCCCCCTTTTGTTGCTGTGGCAGCCTCTTCTGGATCCTCTCGATCGCTAGGGGACGAGAGCGCGAGAGAGAACGAGAAAAGCACATCTACACGCCTGGCTGACAGGCGCATGCCCGCATCAATGCGCTGCGGCTGTAAAAATGACATAGGCAGGCGCGCATTGTTTTGTCTTCCTCCGCTCCGCTTAGCCGGAGCCTTCGTCGCCTTTTCCCCTTTCTTTTCAGTGCTGAGAGTTGCTCTGCGTATTCCTCTCTTTCTCTTCGTTCTCTTACTTTACCCCTCATCACTGGGCAACACCCCAGTGCTCAGTGCTTCCACCCCCTCCCTCCTCTGCTCTCGGGGGTAGCCACGCAGCCCTCCTCCTCCCCGCCACTGCGCCGAGCCACCTCTGGTGGCAACTGGGTCATGCACCCACGACGTAGCGAGGCCAGAGTGCCAGCGTCACTGGAGCGCACCCCACCGCATTCTCACTGCCTGCTGGTGTGGCGCGCCTGCGCTGCCCCGACCGATGCACCCTGTGGGGAGCGGCGGGATGGCGGCGGCTGGGGGTGGTGCGTTGGGCAGGGGGCAGGGCTCAGCTGGCTGTGCCAGACCATCGCCCCAGCGCGTGTGTCTATGGCGGCTGCGCACCACGCGATGGGCTCCCTGTGGGCAGGCCGTGGGGTTGAGCAGGGCTGAGCCGTCATGCTTAATGGCAGGGAGTGGACAAGGCGGAGGAGAAAAATGTTGTATGTTGCCCCTGTTGCGCTGTAGGCGTTTCTCTCCATCTCTTGTTTTCTAGCCCAACCGGCCTTTTTCAAATGAGAGTACCAGCAGAGGCGCATCGTACAAAAGAGACGGCTTTAGTAATGGCTGAGAGGGGAGGTCAGTGTTGGAAGGACTGCGAGAGCCAAGTGTGAGACACATGCATACAGAGAGAGGTGTTACGGCGCTACCATTGACGCTACTGTGAAGAGACGGATGTACGTCCTTGCTGGCCGTGCGAAAACATGTGGTGTCGACTCTGTGCAGATGCGTATGGCCCCGATTTCGATCCTCTGTGCTCCTCGCAGCTTTCGATGAAGGTCTTTCGGGGTACCTGTACCAGAGCGTGACCGCATGCAAATCGCACATTTCACGACTGACCTTGCTCGTGTTGCCGCTGTGTCCCTCCGTCTGCGGAGGCTTCTTGTCTTCGCCTATCTTCTCCATTGCTCTCTCTCTCTCTCTCCCCTCTCTTAATTCACAACTGCACTTCATTTTCGTTGTTGCCGCCCCCTTAAATTTCTTAAGCGCTTGCACCGCAGCTGTCCAAGAGGAGGAGGGGTGGGGCTGAGGCGACTGGCTCAGGATGGGCGTCAAGGGACTTTGGAGGTATGTGGAACACCACAACATCCAGTATGCATACCCCAGCAAAAATGCCCGCGCAGACTGCTACGCTATCAACCCCCGCCATCTTCTGATAGACATGAATGCAGTGCTGCACATCGCGTACAACCCTAAGGTGCCAACTACTGCAGCGACGCTGCGCGCGGTCGCAGCAAAGATGGACGAGCTGCTGACGCGTGTGCGGCCGCACGATACTCTTGTTCTTGTGTACGACGGCGTCGCGCCGATTGCAAAGCTGAAGACACAGAAGGAGCGCCGCCACTCCCTGTCTATCCACCCGCCACGTTCCGCCACAGCGCCCACCACCTCAAAGTGCAGTGGCAGTAACAGCATTCGTGTCTCGCCGTGGTACACGTGTGACCCTGTGCTGGACGAGGTGCCGCTGCACCGTGAGGAGATCCTCTGCGGGGCAGAGTTCGTGCTCGCCTGCGAGGAGTACATCACAACGTATCTGCAGCGGCGCAAGGCCCAGTACTCCTGGGAAAAACTGATGGTAAGCGGGTGCCGCGAGTCGGGGGAAGGTGAGGTGAAAATGTCTGCGTTGCTACGCAGACTCTGGGCAGCGACAGTCGCCGATGGCAGCTACGACCCAGACGATACCGTGTCAATAGTGGGCAATGACTCGGACCTCATCCTGGTCGCCATGGTGGCTGTTCCGTATGCGCACTACAGCCTGATCGATCCATTTGACCTCAGCCTCACGTCTCTGTGGGAGCTCATGAACCACTGGTCGAAGGCTGTGCCGAACCCTCCACTGCCAGCCGAGCTGCTTCCTTCCTACCGCATTGACTTTGTGTTCTTGATGCTGCTCTCCGGTGACGACTACTACGACGGCATCGGAAGCGGCAGCGTCGCTCTGTGGCAGCGGTACCGCCATTTGCGCGCCAATGAAGGGTACTTCCGCCGTTCCCTCATCTCCGGACGTCACCTCGAGGTGGATGTGGAGTTGCTGCGTGCGGTGTTCGCGCGTAGTGGCTCCATGGCAGCACAACTCTCGCGTGTGTCGCGCAACAAGCGCAAGACAGCCAAGGCGCTTTTGCGCGGTGACCGCAGTGGTGGCGGGGGCGGCAGGGCCAAGGAGGGGGCAGAGCTCCTCGCAGCGGCGCTATGGAGCCTGCGAAGTTACGTGTTTGGCTACTGCACCGACTACGGCTTCGTCCCGCACCAGGAGGGGCCTCCGTCTGTGGGCTCGTTGCGGGCTGCCGTGCAGGTACGGGGACTGAGCCGAAAGATCGGCTCAGTCGCCGCGGAGGGGGACGCCAACGGGGAGACGACAGACGCCGGGAAGGTAAAGGAGGTCTTGAGGTCTGCCGAGCCCATTTTTTCGCCTCTTGAGCAGTGCGTTGCGGTACTGGGCATTCGTGGTCGTTTCTCGCTTGAACTGAGCCGTGCCATTCGTGCGAGCACCGAAGACGATGGGCACCGACTGACGACGAGCACGTCTATCGGGCTTCTGACGGAGACCGTAAAGAACATCATAGCATCTGTAGACACAGCACAACTGACGGAGGCGGAGCGGCGGTTGAGTAATCGCTGCCGCGCAGGAGCTGAGGATGACAATGAAGATGTCGGCGCTTTCATGCGACTGGCTGCCCTTCGTCCCCGAAAGACGGCGCCGGCGGCTACCCAGGAGGAGAAGCAACCCAATCGAGCAGAAGAGGTACAACCGACAGAGACTGAGGGCAGCGATGGGGAGGACTCGGATGACAAGGACGAAACGTTGGCGCTGAAACGCCAATAAAACGGTGTTGTTTGGTAGACGTTGACAGGCAAGTCGCGGGATCGCTGTTCATTGCAGATTTCCCTTAACTTCTGCTGCCTTTGCAGCCTCATCACTTTCGTCTGTGTTTCTCGCGCGCGCGTGTGTGCATGTGACTGCCTCTACGCACGATTTCCTCAAATCGCGGATGCACGAGATCGAGTAAACCCCCCCTGATCGCATGACAAGAGGAATAATGAACCTCACAACCAATAGTTTCCCCATAACCAACAAGCCGGAGCGCAACAGGAAGTAAAAGGGACGACTGCAATGGCCACTAATCCTGTGGGTTTTTCATCCCACTGAATAGCTGCTTCCTCTTCTTCTGTGGTCGAGGCTGCTGCGCTGTCCCACCGTTCTGTAAGGGGCAAGTTGTTGTTCTGTTGATTTCCTGCTCTGCTTGGCGTGGGACGCACACGGACGGGCCATACATTTTCGCCGCTGTTGTTTTGGCTTCACTAATTCACCTGAACAACAGACAAACGCTTTTTGCTTCCAACACTCTCACATGCGTCTGTCTCTCTTCTTCCCCCTCGCCCATATGCAAACATGCACACGAGTGTCGGCCATGCACGCACAACACCCGCGCCTGCACATCCCCTATACTCATTTCATGCCCCTTCCCCTCGCTCTCACGCTGGTACGGATGCTATAGTCTCCCCTCTTCAGCCCCCTTCAACGTTTGTTAAGATCTTGGTCTCACAGTTTACTCGTTCTTCCTCTCTCCCTCTTTTCGTTTCTGTGCTCGCTTCGATATTGTGTAGGCCAACAGTCATCACTCTCTTCTCTCCCTGTCGGTTTCCTTCCCTCAGCCTCTCTGTTTGTGTGTGTGTGTCTCTCTCCTTTGATTAGTTGGGTCATCACTCTTACTCGTTTATTGTTAGTATAATGCGTCGCGTTCTGCAGTCTTCACTCTGCCGCTGCACCGGTACGTGCGGGTGGACAGCGGCCGCCGCCATGACGTCGACGAGCCGCGCTTTCATGGATCTGTACAACCCGACACCGGAGCATGCGGCCTTGCGTGAGACGGTGGCCAAGTTTTCTCGGGAGGTGGTCGACAAGCACGCCAGGGAGGACGACATCAACAGCCATTTCAACCGCGAACTCTTCAAACAGCTCGGCGATCTGGGCGTGATGGGTGTGACGGTTCCCGAGGCGGACGGCGGTGCCGGCATGGACGCTGTGGCGGCCGTGATCGTCCACCACGAACTCTCCAAGTACGACCCCGGGTTCTGCCTTGCCTACCTCGCCCACGCCATGCTCTTTGTGAACAACTTCTACTACAGCGCGTCACCGGCGCAGCGGGCTCGGTGGCTGCCCAAGGTGCTCACGGGCGAGCATGTTGGCGCCATGGGCATGTCAGAGCCGGGCGCTGGCACCGATGTCTTGGGGATGCAGACCACCGCCAAGAAGGACAGCTTTGGGAACTACGTGTTAAACGGCAGCAAGATTTGGATCACGAACGGCACTGTGGCCGACGTGTATCTCATCTACGCCAAGGTGAACGGCAAGATCACGGCTTTCGTGGTGGAGCGCGGCATGAAGGGCTTCACGCAGGGCCCGAAGATTGACAAATGCGGCATGCGCGCCTCGCACATGTGTCAGCTCTTCTTTGAGGACGTCGTTGTTCCGGCGGAGAATTTGCTCGGTGGGGATGGAAAGGGTATGGTGGGCATGATGCGCAATCTAGAGCTGGAGCGCGTCACCTTGGCTGGTATGGCGGTCGGCATCGCGGAGCGCTCTGTCGAGCTCATGACGTCGTATGCTTCGCAGCGGAAAGCGTTTGGTCATCCCATCTCTAATTTCGGTCAGATCCAGCGCTACATCGCGGAGGGCTACGCGGACACCGAGGCAGCGAAGGCACTTGTGTACTCGGTCAGTCACAATGTCCACCCAGACAACCAGAACCGTCTGGGCAGCGACGCTGCCAAGCTGTTTGCCACGCCGATTGCCAAGAAGGTGGCGGACTCGGCGATCCAGGTGATGGGTGGCATGGGGTACACGCAAGATATGCCGGTCGAGAGACTGTGGCGCGACGCGAAACTGCTGGAGATCGGTGGCGGTACCATTGAGGCGCACCACAAGAACATCGCCAAGGATCTTCTCAAAGGACTGAAGTAGACGCGCCGAGAGAAGAGACGGGGCGGACCTTGCAGCTCTACGTGAAGTGCGTCGAGGAGGGGGAGCTGGGTGAGGCAGCAGCTGCACCTCGGGGTCGCGACTTACTGTCGTGGCCACCTTCCCATTCCCCATGGACGCCGCCACCTTCCTTCTTCACCCTCTCCATTTGCCCCTCACATGCAACGAGAGGCAGGCGAATGTACACCGCCGTACTTTAGGGACTTGAGCCAAAAGTGATGAACGAAAGCCAACCGACACAGCGGTAACGAACAGCCCCCGCCAACGAGCGCTCTGGGATGTGCGGCAGGGACGGTGAGAAAGAAGAAGGGAGGAAGACGGCGTTGTGGAGGAACAGAGGCGTCGCCGCCTTTCCCTAGCTTTCTGTTCTGAGGAGATTCATCTGTGTGGGCTCCTCTCTCTCGTTCTCTCCCAGTTCTCTCTGTACCCCTTTCGCTTGGCCCCATCTCCTGCCTACGTTTTCTTTTCCCCTCTTGCTGCGTCGCACGCCACCCACCCGGTGACAGGTTACCGAATGCATAACGCAAGATGGACTAACGCGGAGGGAGACACACGCGTCACAAGACTCACATGTGCACACGGCAACGACAGGGTCGTATTCATGGGTGCGACACTCTCCCCTCGTTCCCTGTGCATGCGCAGGATTGTGATACGCTTTTCCTTTCAGGCTTTGCTCTTACTCTCACTTGCAAGTGACGCCTCTTTGTCTCTCCACGTTGTCTTTGTTCATTCCCTTTCTTCCAGCGCCTCTTTTTGTCCTTTGCTGGTTCATGTCTCCTCCGACGCCGCATCTCTTTGGTGCACCCCCGTCTCTCGTCTACGTCGAGCGTGACTGTGTGCCTCCAGGGACGCAGGCGGGCGGGGAGGGGGCACTTTGCCGAAAAACGCGCAGATGCATACACGCATGTGTGTAGAGGTGTCTTTCTGAGCATGAGGGCAGCGAGTTGTTCACTAGCCACGATCACCGCATCCGTTGTTTCGTTTGTTTTCCCTCGTTCTCTTACTTTACCCCTCATCACGGGGCAACACCCCAGTGCTCAGTGCTTCCACCCCCTCCCTCCCCTGCTCTCGGGGGTAGCCACGCAGCCCTCCTCCTCCCCGCCACTGCGCCGAGCCACCTCTGGTGGCAACTGGGTCATGCACCCACGACGTAGCGAGGCCAGAGTGCCAGCGTCACTGGAGCGCACCCCACCGCATTCTCACTGCCTGCTGGTGTGGCGCGCCTGCGCTGCCCCGACCGATGCACCCTGTGGGGAGCGGCGGGATGGCGGCGGCTGGGGGTGGTGCGTTGGGCAGGGGGCAGGGTTCAGCTGGCTGTGCCAGACTATCGCCCCAGTGCGTGTGTCTATGGCGGCTGCGCACCACGCGATGGGCTCCCTGTGGGCAGGCCGTGGGGTTGAGCAAGGCTGAGCCGTCATGCTCAATGGCAGGGAGTGGACAAGGCGGAGGAGAGAACGGTGCAAATGTGCAAAACAAAGGGGACATGCCAACGTGTCATGTTTGTTTTGTGAGACATTCAGCTTTTTCCCTCCTTTCCTTGAGCGAAAGCTTGGCTTTTACTCCCACCACAAGTCTCTTTCCCCGCGGCACTGCCGTTGGTGGCAGACAGTCAAGGCGAGTGCGCTGCTGAGCGCCTCTTCATCGCTGCGGCCGCTACATTTCTCTCTTTCAGTGATGTGATTTTAACTGCTCTGCTGTCGCGCGCTGTTCTAGTGGAGTACATTTGCTGCCCACCGTTTCACGCGCCCATACTCACCTGCCGCTCGTACCACGTCTCACTACTTCTATCAAAACCGGTCGCAGAGACCTTTTCTGATCCGCACGACTCTTATCGCTGCTGCTGGCACGTGGTAAACAGACCCTCCCTCACCACTCACCACCACCACACATACATACACATAATGTGCGCGGTCAGTGGACAAAAGAAACGAGAATAACATCACATAGCCCCCCCCTTTATCAGGCCTGGGAGCTGACCAATCCTTTTTCTTTCGACTTTTCGCTCTGGTTTCCTTTGGTGTGACTCCCCTAGCGCTTCTCTCCGTTTCCCTACCCTATTTCACTCTGCTGCTCCTGTACCCATCCATACCATCACCACTATTGCTGCTACCACTGCCCCCCTCCTTCCCCCCTCCCCCCCCCCCCCCGCCGGCGCGTTTGTTTTCTTTCGGGCGCTTTCGCTCTCTTCCCACCCCCTTTCGCTTGTGCCCTTTCTTCGCTCGTCGCATGTGGAGTGTGCGCATCACGCTGTAAACAACTGATTGATTCTAGAGCGACAAACACACGTACATACACTCAGAGAGATCTCTACACCCTCACCTATTATCAAGTCCACGCTCGCACTGGCGGACAGACGATCGTACACATCCGCCCGCATACCCCCCTACACGTCTTTACCCCGTCTGTGGTGCGCAAGGATTACCTCAGTGTCTGATCGGGAAACAAAAACATCCTTAAAAAGAAAAGTATGGACTCTCTCTCCAGCGCCATCGCCGCCGCTACGGCGACGTCCTTCGCCCTTTCCGCCTGTTTGATGATCGTGGCCTTGCTTGTGCTGTTCGTCGCCGCACACCGCAACGACAACTACTCGTGGGTGGACCGGTCGTGGTCTATTCTACCTGTGGTGTGCACGTGGATCCATGTCTACTATACGCATCAGGAGGCACGCAAAACTGCCGAGAGTCACGTCGCAGGGCAGTCGTCGCTCTCCCTAAGCTGCGCAGCCCTTTTCGGCCTTGTCATAACAGTGTGGGGATGCCGCCTGACTTTCAACTTCTTCCGCCGCGGCGGGTACGCCCGTGGCGGTCAGGATTATCGGTGGAATTACGTACGCTCGTGGCCCATATTCTCCGGCTCGCCCATCACCTGGATGTTGTTCAACTTCTTCTTTATTTCCTGCTTTCAAACGTGGCTTCTGTGGGCTATTCCGCTGCCTGTCATGCAGTTTCCGGCGAGGCCACCAACGGCGAAGGAGATCACACTTGCAGCCGTGCTTCTAGTTCTCATTGCCCTTGAAACGATCTGCGACGAGCAGCAGTGGCGCTTTCAGTGCGAGAAGGCCCGTACGCCGCGCCAGTCTCCTTACTGCTACGGCTTCTGTGTGACAGGTGTCTTTGGCTACAGCCGTCACCTCAATGTGTTCTGTGAGGCGTCGTTGTGGGTGGTGCTGGCGATGGCGGCGCACAGCAGTGGCACAGCGTCGATGGCGTGGTGGCAGTGGTCTGGGTGCGCCATGCTTGGGCTGCTCATACTCGTGTCGACAAGAACGATCACAGAACGGCTGAGCGCTCGAAAGTACCCCGGCTACGCCCTGTACCAGTCTATCACCCCCATGCTCTTCCCATCCCTCTATTCAACCACGGAGGAGGTGCTCTTTTCATTAGAGTTGAGGAAGTTGAAGTAGCCGCGGCATCGTTCGCTGCTCCTGCACATTCGTTACATTTTCCTTGCGGAAAGTCTTTCTCCCTCTCGGTATTGCTGAAGTGAGGGTGTTTACTGTTGTACTTGCAGAATCAATGCGCTCCTGATGATGGCCGTCCACCTCACCGCGTGGTATCGAGCGTCCCGTACCCCCTCGTTGTGGGGAGGACCAGCGACCTGCAGCCTGCCTTCGGGTATATGGCCGTGCGGACCGTTTGCCCCGGCGGGCCGGACCTGGCTGGGCCGGTGCTGTGCGGAGGAGGCGTGCGGTCGTGGTGGGATGTGTGGTTGCTTGCTGTGGGCCGCGTCGGTGCTCGGCAAACGCTGCGGGCAGGGGTGCGCGCGAATCCGCCTCGGCGCGCGTGGAGGCCGTGTCCCCCGCGTCCGGGGGGCCCGGCCCTTGGGCCGGCGGCCACCCCCCGGGCCCGGCAGGACGCGCCGCGCCAGCCCCCGGTCGCCGGGTCCCAGCCGCGGGCGCCGGGGCCGGCTCGCCCGTGGCGGAGGGTAATGAGGGAAAAATGCCCCAGGGTAATAACGCACAGGGCGCGTTTCCTTTATGGCATGGCACGATTGTGCTGCCCTTCCTGTGCCGTCATAAACGGAGAGGAGTACGGCGTATGTATGGCAACTTAACCCCCTTACCGAGGAACTGGTTTTCATCTCATCGCGCGCAGGTCTCCTGCTCACCTACTTTGTCGGGGTTACTACTTTCAGCCGCAGTTGCCGCCAGTGCTTTTCTCCGCCAGGCCCTTGCATAGCTCCTCCTGGCCTGGATTTAGGCGTATGCATCCTTCACCGCTTGACTTGCTTCATAGCATACCCCCCGCAACGCCCTCTATCCTGCCATTATCCTTTACCGAACGGCGCAGACAACAGACGAAAGACGGGAAAAGAGTGCCTCTGCGCAGCTCGTCACGATGATCTTGCGACTCTTCCTTCACACGTACACCTACCACGCTCACGTTTGCTGTTCCCTTTCTCGCAGTCGGCCGCCTCCCCCCCCTTCCACCACACAGGGCCACTTGTGCGCACGTGGGGGACACTGTTCACGTCGTTTCCTGTCGGTCCGAGCACTGCATGAGGCCGTGGCCGTTTTCAGTGGAGCTCACACCTGGCGCTGTGCGGGTGCTGGTGTAGGCGTGGCGGGCTGCGCGTATGCTGCTGAATGATGCACTCATCTATGTTGGTCCAAACAGTTTGACTGGCGCATGGAAAGACACACATACAAATCACCTTTCGGCTGACGTGTGCGGGGCGATTGGGGCGGGCAGGCCCTTTTCCGCGCGCCGGCCCGGGGGGGGGGTTCTGTTCAGACATCCCACGAAGCGTCCCTGGTGCATAACGGGATACCGACCTCAACAACCAGCGCCTCGCCGCACAGTACGCAGTCCTGCTGCGCGATCTGGCGGGTGTTGCTGACGCCGTTCAGAACATGTGGCGCAATGCCCTCGTCGGCCAGGAACGCCGCCAGGCCGCCCATGGACTCGAGTCGCGACACTGCGCAAGCTTCGTGCACGACATGACCGCAGTTGGGGTATACAAAGTATGGCGTCCTGCTTTGCAGCAGAGTACAGTGGCAGAGCGGACAGCGCTGGCTCGCTGTGATGTACCCAAACTGGTCGCGCGCCTGCTGCAGGTCCTTCTTCACTTCCTCGGCGGTCTGGTACACCTCGTCCTGCGTTCGGCTGAGCTGCCGCTTCTGCTCTGCATAGGCGTCGAAGTACTCACAGATGGCGCCCCGAAAGTCATCCACAAGGTTCACGTCGTCGATCTTACGGAGAACATCCTCAGTGCGGAGAACGCCGCCGGACTCTTGTACGACCGCGAGGGCTGCGGCTACGTTGTGGCTGGCGAGCGCCTGCTCTGCTGTTAGCATCCACAAGTGACGCAGCTCGTCCTTTCCAACCTTACCGACAAGTCCACGCAGCGTGTCTTCCGCAGCGACAAGCTCCGACAGCACGTAGCTGTCCTCCTCTGCGCTGCCGCTGCTGTGACGTCGCTCCCGAGGCGCGTACAGGGCAGTAGTGACGGCGTCACGGTAGAGATGCATATGCTTGTACAGGGCGACGGCCGCGGTCGTGCAACCATGCTCCAAGCAGATGCGCAGTGCGTACCCCGTGTCGAAGAAAAGTGAGGTGCGGATGAAGTCGTCGAGGCGCACGACATCGTGCGTCTGGGCAAGCAGGCAAACGTAGTAGTTGTGCACTGCACTCGAAAAGCAGTCGTAGCGGTGAATGCACTGATCGAGCAGCACCACCACCTGATGCTCTGTGTTGTCGGCCACCTCGTTCATGGAGACATCGTAGCGTGCAAACGACGTCATCAGCCGTTCCACCTGCAGAGGAAGCACCCGACCCACTCGCGCTTCCTTGGCCAGCA
Source organism: Leishmania braziliensis MHOM/BR/75/M2904 (assembly GCF_000002845.2). Lineage (NCBI taxonomy): Eukaryota > Euglenozoa > Kinetoplastea > Trypanosomatida > Trypanosomatidae > Leishmania > Leishmania braziliensis. The sequence goes on along the minus strand of NC_009319.2, from coordinate 387,486 downwards.
CACGCAGCAGCGCCGTCACCAGAGCCACCGGCCGATGTTGGATCAGCACGGATGTAAACTCGTACCAGGGCTGCAGGCGCGCAACTGATCCGTGACACGTTCCGAGGACCGTGACAGCCTCATCGAACTGCTGCTGTGCGATGTGGTAGGCAACGACGTAGCTTGTGTGCTGCATTGCCTTGGCAAACATCAACGCACTCTCGCGGCGACCCTGCTCCTCCAGCAGGCGTACCACCAGCTCGTACACCGCTTTTTCCTTCAGAAAGCCGCCGCACTGCTCCACGGTGCTCAACAGGAACTTGTTGAACTCCGCCTCGGCGGCGGGTGCTGCGGCACAGCGCGCGACCTGATCAAGTTTCGCGAGTACAAGAATCACAAAGATGCTCGTCAGCTGCGGTGCCCAGTCGTCCAGCGAGGCGAGATGAGACAGCAGAAACTGAAAGCGAGCCTCCACAAAGGTGGTGCGCACGTTCGTGTTGCGGTATGTCGTCAACAGCGCGTAGATGTCCTCAAACCAGTCGCATTTGGCAAACTGTGCAATGGCGTGGCGGGTGGCGCCGCAGTCGAGGAAGAACTGACCGCTGTGAAGCAGGCAGAGATTGCGCTGAGTGTCCGAGTAGAAGGCAAGGCGACACGCCGCATCCATGTAGCGCTTGCGCATCACCAAGGACGCCTGCGCGTCACGTCCACGCTCTAGAAAGAAGCGCCACTGCTGGCGTGCCTCGTCTTCAATGAGCAACTCCCAGAGATGCGTTCGGCTGAAGAGGAAAAATCGGCGTGCCTCGGCGTCGTGGATGATGCCGCACAGCTCAGAAGGCGGCGATGATGCCTGGAACGGGTCGAAGCGGATCCGCTGCGCCACCTCGGCAGGCAGCGGAGGTGCGAAGCGCTCCACAACGCCGCCGCTGTCGGCAGGGCTGCGCCATGACGCACCCGGAGGTTGGTGTAGCACCAGGAACCGCCGCGGGTACAGCACAATCATGTGAAACGCCGTCGGGACGACTGCGATGGGGGCGGTCGACGGTGGCAGCGTAGCCCTGTCCAAAGCTAACCCGACCGCGTCATGACTCTCTGCAACTTTTGCCAGCGAGAACGACTGCTCATTCACGCACGCCCCCTCCTCATTCATCGAGGACGTGGATGTCTCAGGGCCCGGCAGCGTGCGAAAGAGCACCTTTTCATTTTCGTCCACCATGTCGGCGGCAACATCGCGGTTAAACAGTCCATGAACGATACCAGCAGCGCTGTTCCACACGTACGACTGCGGTGTGGTGGCGCATGAGCCACGGTAGAGAAGCACCCGCCCATTCGCCTCCGGTGCTGAGGCGGAGCCTGCATACAGGGGTACCGCCTGGGTGCGCAGCTTGACGATGCCCGAATCGAGTGCGTGAAACAAAGAGGCCGGTGTGGCAATGCTACTGCTGCATGCCTCATGCAGATTAGTGGCTGTAGAGAGAAGAAGAACGCAGCCGCTTTCCCCCATCGCCGCGAACTCGATGGAGCGGAGAGGAAAGACAGCGCTTGCTGGGGACGGCAACGACCATGCCAGCACTGTTCTCATCGTCAGCCGGTTTGGGTTACTGCTGCTGACACCGATATGGAGGGCAAAAATGGCACTACCCTTGTTCACTCCCATCAAGCAGCTCCACTTCGTTGCGCCCCTCGTTGACGACCCTTTCATCGGAGAAGCCGAATCGACACGGGTTCCAAATTCATCTGCGTTCTCTTCGGGCGCTGCCCCATAGTCATCCTGTGGAAGCCACCCCACACACTCACCTACCACGACCTCCTGCGACCCCTCCACAAAGGCACCGAGAAGGTCGGTTACTTGTAGCTGAGCAATGGCGCACAAGCGTGCGTCAAACGTGTTCTGCACCGTGACCTCGCCGTCAGAGGCAGTGGCCACAACATAGGTGCCTTGAGGATGCACAAAGACCTTGTGAGGGTTACGCACAAGTGTACGGAGCAGCACACGGTCCTCCTCAGCGTCGCGCAGCTCCAGTTGTCCACTACGGCGCAGCACCGCCAGGACACCGCCCTGGCAATCGACAGCCTCGATAGCATCCAGGTTGTCGGCGAGGGGGTACGTGACAAGTTCGAAGTGCGGTGCGATGGGGTCGGGCAAGGCATCCACATGACTGCGACAGTCATGCGGAATCGCCTGTGTCATCGCCATTTGCACTTTAGACCGCCTGCGATGTGGTGGATTTGATCTGCGTCGATGTGAGCGTATGGTGAGAGTCCCTCGCCTGCACAGGGTGTTCGATCGTGCCCGTGACTGCCCGTGATGGAGGGTGCCACACTCCCCAGTAGGCAGTGCGAAGGTAGGACACCAGCGGCACCCGCGCACACGGAGCGAGAAATTGCTAATGAGATGATGCTCCTGGATCCACTGAAGAATTGAACAGTTGCACACACTGACCACACAGCAGCAAGAGGAACGGGGGAGGAAGCGCGATCAAATCTTTGCGGTAGTGACAAGCTACATAACTCCCCACTAGGAGTACCAGCGACAACACAAGTAACGGCAACACTTTGCAATATGCGCTACCATCGTGTCGTAACTACTGGAGAAGGTCGAGTACACACCAAAGACGAGGGGGGGCACTCGCAGACGTTTTCATGAATAAATAATCAGCATTAGAGGCCTCTTTCCACACCAACTCCAACCCTTACTACTATACTCAACACACTCGAGTGAATACACCACGCTAAATCGCTTAGCACAGAGAGAGAGAGAGAGAGAGAGAGAGAGCAGCAGAATACGTCAACAATAGACCAAAGAATACAACCCGTACACTCTTCCACCCTACAAACTCACTTCGAAACAATGCAGACATCAACATGTGTTAGTAGGCACACAACGCGTATGGACGTACGACACACACCACAGCAGTACTCCTGTACTCTGTCAAACGTCTCCCTCCTTTTGACTCCACCATCACCACTACACTCGCTTGCTTCCCCAAAGACACAACAACACACATAGGTTCATCACAATACCCTCTTACCAACACACTCAGCACAGTGGTAAACAAGTTCAAAACAACACACACAAAGACGCATATATCTATACACAATAAAATACCCACCGCGCCCTCGCCCATGGGCGTGCACGCACGCGCCCCGCGGGCGACAGCGCAGCGTCAGTGTGAGCTGAGTTGAAAGATGTTATGACCTCATGCAGTGCTCGGACTGACAGGAAACTATGTGAATAGTGTTCATCACGTGCGCACGCCGCAGCACGCAGCGGCAAAGGGGCAGGGGGAGACGGGAGGGGGGGGTGGGTGGGCGCGATCCGCGTGGCACCCACAGTCGCACCGCGTCTCGGAGAGTTGATGCTCCCACGCGCTCAGTAGTGGGGGAGCGGTAGGACTCAATGCACTCCTTCACACACGACGCAGCGTGCACGGGCGTGGCGGCGTCTCAGACCTGTTGAGTTTTTTGTTTTTTTTTGGCTCGAAATGCGCGCTCATCGCCTCGCTCGCGCACAACAGTGGTTGTCTCTCCATCAGGACCACCACGCCCGCGCCTCAGGCGCACGCCGCAAGCACGCAGCCGCACACGTCAGCCGAAAGGTGATTTGTATGTGTGTCTTTCCATGCGCCAGTCAAACTGTTTGGACCAACATAGATGAGTGCATCATTCAGCAGCATACGCGCAGCCCGCCACGCCTACACCAGCACCCGCACAGCGCCAGGTGTGAGCTCCACTGAAAACGGCCACGGCCTCATGCAGTGCTCGGACCGACAGGAAACGACGTGAACAGTGTTCCCCACGTGCGCACGCCGCAGCACGCAGCGGCAAAGGGGCAGCTTCCACTCTGGCACAACAGGACAGGGACCTGCGTGGGACGATTCGCCCACCATTCCAAGGGAGTTGTGCGGCGGCTCCGAAGAGACGCTATGCCACCGGACACCCCATGCGCACGCACGCACGCAAACGGCGGCAGGGACGACCCGGCAGAACCTGCGACACACCTTCACTCTCCTTCTCTCTTGAGCTTTCGGGCGGGCTCTGTCACTGACAGGTGTAAAGACAGGTGCCAGACAGATCAAGATGCAGCAGCTGCTCGCGCCGTCCCCACCGCGCCCTCGCCCATGGGCGTGCACGCACGCGCCCCGCGGGCGCCAGCGCAGCGTCAGTGTGAGCTGAGTTGAAAGATGTTATGACCTCATGCAGTGCTCGGACTGACAGGAAACTATGTGAATAGTGTTCATCACGTGCGCACGCCGCAGCACGCAGCGGCAAAGGGGCAGGGGGAGATGGGAGGGGGGGGGTGGGTGGGCGCGATCCGCGTGGCACCCACAGTCGCACCGCGTCTCGGAGAGTTGATGCTCCCACGCGCTCAGTAGTGGGGGAGCGGTAGGACTCAATGCACTCCTTCACACACGACGCAGCGTGCACGGGCGTGGCGGCGTCTCAGACCTGTTGAGTTTTTTGTTTTTTTGGCTCGAAATGCGCGCTCATCGCCTCGCTCGCGCACAACAGTGGTTGTCTCTCCATCAGGACCACCACGCCCGCGCCTCAGGCGCACGCCGCAAGCACGCAGCCGCACACGTCAGCCGAAAGGTGATTTGTATGTGTGTCTTTCCATGCGCCAGTCAAACTGTTTGGACCAACATAGATGAGTGCATCATTCAGCAGCATACGCGCAGCCCGCCACGCCTACACCAGCACCCGCACAGCGCCAGGTGTGAGCTCCACTGAAAACGGCCACGGCCTCATGCAGTGCTCGGACCGACAGGAAACGACGTGAACAGTGTCCCCCACGTGCGCACGCCGCAGCACGCAGCGGCAAAGGGGCAGCTTCCACTCTGGCACAACAGGACAGGGACCTGCGTGGGACGATTCGCCCACCATTCCAAGGGAGTTGTGCGGCGGCTCCGAAGAGACGCTATGCCACCGGACACCCCATGCGCACGCACGCACGCAAACGGCGGCAGGGACGACCCGGCAGAACCTGCGACACACCTTCACTCTCCTTCTCTCTTGAGCTTTCGGGCGGGCTCTGTCACTGACAGGTGTAAAGACAGGTGCCAGACAGATCAAGATGCAGCAGCTGCTCGCGCCGTCCCCACCGCGCCCTCGCCCATGGGCGTGCACGCACGCGCCCCGCGGGCGCCAGCGCAGCGTCAGTGTGAGCTGAGTTGAAAGATGTTATGACCTCATGCAGTGCTCGGACTGACAGGAAACTATGTGAATAGTGTTCATCACGTGCGCACGCCGCAGCACGCAGCGGCAAAGGGGCAGGGGGAGATGGGAGGGGGGGGGGTGGGTGGCGCGATCCGCGTGGCACCCACAGTCGCACCGCGTCTCGGAGAGTTGATGCTCCCACGCGCTCAGTAGTGGGGGAGCGGTAGGACTCAATGCACTCCTTCACACACGACGCAGCGTGCACGGGCGTGGCGGCGTCTCAGACCTGTTGAGTTTTTTGTTTTTTTTGGCTCGAAATGCGCGCTCATCGCCTCGCTCGCGCACAACAGTGGTTGTCTCTCCATCAGGACCACCACGCCCGCGCCTCAGGCGCACGCCGCAAGCACGCAGCCGCACACGTCAGCCGAAAGGTGATTTGTATGTGTGTCTTTCCCATGCGCCCAGTCAAACTGTTTGGACCAACCCATAGATGAGGCATCATCAGC
>NC_009319.2:346909-381744 GCF_000002845.2 Leishmania braziliensis MHOM/BR/75/M2904 | reverse complement strand
AAATACTCCACCAAGAGCCGAAAGAATGCAACCTGTACACTCTTCCACCGTACTAATTCACTTCGAAACTATGCAGACATCAACATGTGTTAGTAGGCACACAACGAGTATGGACGTTCGACTCACACCACAGCAGTACTCCTGTACTCTGTCAAACGTCTCCCTCCTTTTGACTCCACCATCACCACTACACTCGCTTGCTTCGCCAAAGACACAACAACACACATAGGTTCACCACAATACCCTCTTACCAACACACTCAGCACAGTGGTAAACAAGTTCAAAAAAACACACACAAAGACGCATATATCTCTACACAATAAAATACCCCACCGCGCCCTCGCCCATGGGCGTGCACGCACGCGCCCCGCGGGCGACAGCGCAGCGTCAGTGTGAGCTGAGTTGAAAGATGTTATGACCTCATGCAGTGCTCGGACTGACAGGAAACTATGTGAATAGTGTTCATCACGTGCGCACGCCGCAGCACGCAGCGGCAAAGGGGCAGGGGGAGATGGGAGGGGGGGGGGTGGGTGGGCGCGATCCGCGTGGCACCCACAGTCGCACCGCGTCTCGGAGAGTTGATGCTCCCACGCGCTCAGTAGTGGGGGAGCGGTAGGACTCAATGCACTCCTTCACACACGACGCAGCGTGCACGGGCGTGGCGGCGTCTCAGACCTGTTGAGTTTTTTGTTATTTGGCTCGAAATGCGCGCTCATCGCCTCGCTCGCGCACAACAGTGGTTGTCTCTCCATCAGGACCACCACGCCCGCGCCTCAGGCGCACGCCGCAAGCACGCAGCCGCACACGTCAGCCGAAAGGTGATTTGTATGTGTGTCTTTCCATGCGCCAGTCAAACTGTTTGGACCAACATAGATGAGTGCATCATTCAGCAGCATACGCGCAGTTGTTCAGTTTTTTTTTTTTTTAGTCTTGCAGCAGTATACACAGGCACAGGGAGGAATGAAGGTTCCTGACGCCCAGGGAAGGCTGCTGAGAGTACTGTGGTTGCCCACTAATCTACTAAAGGTCATTTGGGCGGTGGCTTCTAAGTGGTTACTGCCCCCTCCTCTTCCTTTCCCTATCCCCGTTGTTTGTTGAGGAGATGATGAGGGGATGGATGGGCAGGCGATGTGGTTGAGTTGTGGGCGGTAAAAGAGATAGGAGGAAATGACTCTGGGAGGTTATGGGGATCTGCAGACGGAGTGGGTACTGAGCTCTGTTTTCTGCCGTGGCATCGCATTCTGCGATCTCGTATCAGGGGCAACACCCCAGTGCTCAGTGCTTCCACCCCCTCCCTCCCCTGCTCTCGGGGGTAGCCATGCAGCCCACCCCCTCCCCGCCACTGCGCCGAGCCACCTCTGGTGGCAACTGGGTCATGCACCCACGACGTAGCGAGGCCAGAGTGCCAGCGTCACTGGAGCGCACCCCACCGCATTCTCACTGCCTGCTGGTGTGGCGCGCCTGCGCTGCCCCGACCGATGCACCCTGTGGGGAGCGGCGGGATGGCGGCGGCTGGGGGTGGTGCGTTGGGCAGGGGGCAGGGTTCAGCTGGCTGTGCCAGACCATCGCCCCAGTGCGTGTGTCTATGGCGGCTGCGCACCACGCGATGGGCTCCCTGTGGGCAGGCCGTGGGGTTGAGCAGGGCTGCGCCGTCATGCTCAATGGCAGGGAGTGGACAAGGCGGAGGAGAAAAATTGTTTTTGATTTGAATGCGACGCAATGTGTTGGGTTACAGCATAATACTGAGAATGAGGATGGCGAACACGAGCAGGATAGACGGTAGGTGTGCCTTCATGAAGCGTCTGAGGCTGACGTAGCGGCCCTGCAGCATCATACCAATCGCGAGGCTCGCCGTCCCCGTGTGCTCCTTCTGAAATTGGCTCCTATTCAGCGCTGCGGCCACGAAAGCGTGGCAGTTGTTTGCGAAGAAGTTGTAAGTCTCTGCCTGGCGGAAGTGGTTGGTGGCGGACGCGACTGCCGCATCGTACGCCTCCACCTCACGGTGCACCGCTGCCCATCTCTCTTGCGAGTTGTGCGGGTCGGGGTTGTAAAAGGACGGGATGCAGTCGCGTGAGATGTCCCAGTACTTGACCGGGTTGCCGAACAGCATGCGGTCTTGTCCAATGCGGTACGATTCTTGGAAGTCATAGATGCGGCCCTGGCTGTCGCATACCCCGATGTGGCCCACGAACGGCAGAAACCACGTCAGGATCGGAATAGGCGACCAAACAATGCAGAACGGGTAGTGCTCATGCACTGGGTCAATGGTGGGAGGAAGCTGCACTGGCATATCCGCGCTGAAATCTCCCCGATTCTCCATGGTGGATTCAAGCATCCTGTGTGATGGGGGGGGGGACTTTTTGGAGCAGCGATGTGTCAAGCTGTGTGTGCAGGGCAATGAGGATGACGAGACAGCTGGAAGCTAGTGCGCTTGGGCATACGTCTGCGAAGGAGAGGGAAAACAATGTGCAGAAAGGGAGTAACTCGCGTCGACGGAGTGGAATCAAACGCCGCTGCAGCCGGGAGCATTGGGGAAAGCGTTGCACCGAACAAGCAAGGAACATAGGGCTGGCGGCAGCAATGGGTGTGGAGGGATGACAAGACACAAGTAGGTTCAGCCTCTCCTCAGAGATAGCATGGTGTTCTCTCTTGCCCAGCAGAGGAGGCCATTGCACCGAGCTCCGTCAAAGGGGGAGGAGACTGAAGGAGGTTGTGCAGCCCTGCGAGGTGTGCTGTGTGAGTTGACACCAGTTTTTTTGCGTGGAGGCGGTGTAGTTCACGGAGGGTCACTCGCAGAAAAGCCCACGACATCACGGGGAGGAGGAGGCGCCCCATGACGACGCAGCTACATACAGATCAAGAGGTGCATATATGAAATCTAGCAAAAAGGGATAGCTGGAGGCGCAGACACGCGCAGCGGCGACGTGGCAGCCGATACGACGCGCACAAACGAAGTGAATGAGAAGCAGTGGATGGGCGATCCAAGCGTGACGTTCAGTCCGAGCGCTAATGAGCACGCACGCAGAGATCGAGAGAAAGACGGGTATACAGAGGCACCCCCATCCACACACACACATATACACATACACACACACAAACGCACGCACGCAGGCACCGCCTCGTGCGCGTACTATAGGGACGCAAGCAAGCGCGGGGGGGGGGATGAGCACGCTAGCAACTAGCTTTACACGGAGGAAGAAATCGCAATGCGCTGCGCAGGTGGCGCCAGATGCTGATGTCGCGGCCGAGGAGAGCTATTCACACCCCCACACACAGTTTGTCGGAGAGCCTTCGCGACATGCCGTCGTATTGCGCGGCGGCAGCGAAGATGTAGGAATTGTGTGCTACGCAGTGATACACCTGATGTTGTTCCAAGTGAGCGGCCCCCTCCTCAAGAGTGGCGCTGCACGCCTAGACCTCGCGCTGAGTTGCGTCGGTGTCAATGAGTCTGTTTTGGATTCCATCTTCGTAGTGTGATGAGATACACTGGGATGAAATACTCTAGTACATGGCCGGGCTGCCAAACAGCATGTTGTCGAGTCTTCATCTGGAAGGTGCCTTGGGAGGCCATAGAAACGGCTACGGGCTGTCACAGACGCCAATGCGCTTCATCCACGACGCGAAACGAGATACGAGATGAGGATAAGTGCCCAGACCCCACAAGAACAGTAGCGCTCCTGTTTGTGGTCCATGGTGGCATGGTGGCATGGAGGAGGAAGAGGAGGAGGGTGAAACGATGGAGGTTGGCGTGCATTGCACACACGATTCCACATACCGTGAGAACGAAACAACATGGGAGCAGCATCATTGGCGCACACAGACATACGCCCCCCCCCCCCCCCCCAGGACACCCAAGAGAGAAATGGGGAGGGGGAGGGAAGACGGAGCGAAGCGGGAAAGGAAGCACACTGTAGACGATACAAGTGAAAGCGAAAAGGCAAAAGGAGAACAACCAGCGGCGAGGGGAATGGGGTGGGGAGAGTGAATGCAGGAACCCGACAGGAAATAGAATAAGAAGGGAGCAGGTAGCAGTAGGTGGTGTGAGCCCATAAAAGGCCCTGAAAGAGAAACCAAAGGGGGAGAGTGGAGGGAGGAAGCGGGGGCGCAGACGGGTGGTCCTGGCGCGTCTCCGACTATCCCCATCTTGCGGCGCGGCGTGTGTGTATGAAATGTGAGCATGTGCACCGTGACAAACATTCCGTGGTACGCTGGAGGGGGGGGCGGGCGAGTCGACAGCAGCAGCAGCAATTGTCTGGAAAGGAGAAACGAGGGTGGATGGTTGGGGGGGGGGGGGGGAGAGACGCCGTAAAGAAGTACAGCCCCGGGATAGTGCGTGCACTCACCGACCCCTCCATAGAGAGACGCTCAAATCGCCCCTGCCCCACCTACCTCTTTCCCGTCTCACGGGACAGGGGTGAAAAATGGTATCGCTTCTGGACCAAACCACTTTCCCGGCGCTCCTTCAGCTGCTGCACATGGGTGAGCGGGTCCAGTCGATCCGGGACACCGTTGAAGTAACCGTCCATCCAGCGCATAAACCGCGCCGCATAGCTTGCCGGGTCGATGATGGTTGGGTCGTGGCGAGTGTAGCCGAGCATTGTGTCTAGGCCAGACTTCACCTTCGACTCCAGCACCTTGGCGGAGGAGTAGGGGTGCAAATAGTCGATGATGCCCACGCACACGCTGCCGTCGCCCACGGAGGCCATGAGCGAGTAGTCCATGATGCCACTCTCCGCCAGCAGCGCGGTGTCGTGAGAGAGGTGCTCCATCAAGAGACGCTTCACCTCCGGTGTGCAAAAGAAGAAGTTGCCCAGCCGTAGACGCTCTTGAACGAAGTCCACGTCAAGGCGTACGGCAGCCGTCTGCTCTGTCGTGCGGTTGCGCTGGCTGCCTTTCAGGTCCCACTTCTCTCGCACTGGTCGTTGAAAGAGAAGCTGCTCGGAGACCATGAAGCAATGCGTCCCGTCTGTGAGGAGGTTCTGCAGCTGCGGTGTGGTGTCACCGGGCACTGAGCTAGTGGACGTGGTGGGCGGCGCCGCAGCTCTGCTGCGCGACCCTTGCACCTGAACAGCATAGAGGCCCATGATTTTGCCCAGTGTCGTCTGAGCGTCGAGCAGGGGCGCACTGGCCTCACCGCCCGACGAGTGCGACGGATGCTGCTGTTGCTGTTGCAACGACGCGTAGTAGTCCGCCATCCTCGCAAAGTAGCGCGGCGCCCACTCTCGGAAGTGGCGCAGCTCCATCGGTTTCACAGACTTGATGAGAAAGCGTCCATCATGTGTGACGAAGAACCTTGAGTGCGATTTGCCGCCGTCGGTGCTAAAGGGGCGACATCGCACCAGGGCGGCACAGATATCAAAGGGAGCGCCGTCTGTGTAGAGCACGTGAAGGGCTGCAAAGCTTCGGGGAAAGAGCACGTCTACGGTGATGATAGGATCGGCGTTGCTGGTGCCGCCACCGATCATGCTTGCCACACTGGCGGCGCTGCTGATCGTCGCCACTGCCCCACCAGCGAGTCCAGCAGGTCCACCGACACCGGGGTGTACTACACACTGATACCCAGAAAGTGTCCACTTCAGGGAGGTGGATGATGCCGCATCTGCTCTGCTGCTTTGGCGAAGCACCTCGAGCGCTTCCTCTAGCGACAGTTGGCCTATCATCGACAAGGGCTGCAGCTTTTCTGACCGTGTTGCCGAGTTCATGTTCAGTGATGATGTAGTGAGTGTGCTATCGGCAGCAAAGGAGAGGTGGTGTGCGGTGGGTACTGCCACAGCTGCTTCGCTGCTGACCGACTTGACTAGTTCCAACTCCATGCCTGCAGCTGCGTCCTTTGTGCTCGATGGGGTGCAAGACGTACTGGGTGGAACGGGACGATAGAAGTGCAGCAGGGCTGCGGCAAGGATGCTGGATGGCTCAGCCAGGCGAATCCACTGCGAGCGCTCCTTGTGATACAGACATCCGTCCAGTCGGTGAAGAGATGAGGGGCATTCAGGCCCGGCAGCTGCGGAGGCGTCTGTGGAGGTGCTGGTGGCACCCTTTGCACCGGACTTCCGCTGCGCAACGTACCAGCCGCGATACGCGGCGAAAAGATCGGGAAGCAGATGTCTGCGCATGTTGGCGAGGAGTAGCGCCACATCCAGCTGCCCACGCTGGCGTGCATCGTGAAGGGCTGAAAGTGCATGCTGTACAGCTTCGCATAGCTGGCCCAAGTCGCTCGAGGCACCCTCCCCAGTGGGCATCGAGGACGTCCTGGCGGCGGCGGATGCCTTTCCTTCCGCCTCCACAGCAGAGCTGGCAGTGCTTATCGGAGATTCTGCAGTCAGCACATCTGCTTGGGTGTTCTCTTGCTGTTCCGTTCGATCCAAAGAAGCGCGCGTTGCCTGTTGCAGCTCAGCGAGAAGACCCTCCAGTTCATCGGCGTCGCTCCCAGCATAGAGGTAATCCTCGATGCCAATCGGATGCTCCTCAGAGGATCCCTTCGCCTCCAGTGCGGGAATGGCGCGTGGCATCACGGGTGGCGGGTATTCGATGCGCGACAGAGGCACTCGCTCCATCAAGAACGTCACGGTATTGGGGTAGGCGGAGATATTGGCAGGACTGGGTTGGCGCTGCTGCTGCGCAGCCGTCCCTAGGGAATGGAACTGGAAGTGGAGCTGTAGACCCGACTGCGCCGAGTGCCTTGACAGCGCAGGTATCCAGCCGTACAGCACCCACTCCAGGAAGGCGGCTGTGGAGAGGTTCAGAAGGTGCGGAGTGCAGACGTCGATCATGGCGTCAACCGGGGCGGCGGGCACGGTCGCCGCATCCGCTGCTGCTACCCTGACATCCTCGTTCACCACGCGAATTCGAAGAGAGAAATAACCCCTCAGATGGGCAACGAAGGCGGCGATTGCGTAAGTGTCCAGCGGCTCCGCCGCAGTCAACGCCCTCGCAGCGCTCTGCTGCGCGGTGACCTTGTGAAACGCCAACATCTGCGCGGCACCCAAAGTGCCCGCGAGACCGCTGTCAGTGAGTGTGGCTGCTGCCGAAGGGAGAGAGGCACTGGTCGACGTGGTCACCTTCACTCGATGCGCACCGTGCAAGTAGAGTACCTGTGACTCCGTCCCGGCGCAGCGGTTCACCAGAAAGTGGAAGAGGCGCTCGTCTCCGGCACCGTAGAAGGTCAAGACCGATTTCTGTTGCACCACAGCGTAGGCATTGGCCGCTGGCGCCTCAGCGCGTCCGAGAGGCGGACCCAACAAGGGGGCGCTGGGTGACGCTGTGTCAGCGCTGCTGGCAGGCAAATCGAGGTGTGAACTAGCTTGGAAACGGGTGACCGGGCCACGAGAAGCACCGCGCTCGATGGGCAGCTCGGAGCTCCGTGACTTGGCCAGTGTGCTCATGACGGCGCTTGCCACCGCCACCGCCGACCTGCCGTTGACGGAATTACCGGCGCCACTACCACCGCCAGTTCCCCCCTCGAATAGGTGGTCCATGTGCACAATGTTCACCACGATGTTGTCCTTCAGGGTGGACAGTGCAGCGGGGCTCGCGGCGTTGCGGCATGCAGACTGCACCGACGACGGGAATTGGCACCCCACATTCATCGTGATGGCAGCGGCTGCGGCGGCTTCCTCTGCGGTCGCCGTCGCGCTACTCACCGAAATAGAGAGCCCTTTGCGTACAAGTGCAGCGGCGCCGTTTGCCTGCAGGGCCAGGTGATAGGCAACGGCGACTGCCTCCCTTACTACCTGTTCCATTGCCTCCCACTGCCGCTCGCCGCGGAGGATGAGGGTATGAAAGGAGAGCGCGTCGAAGCCGCGGAAGCTGCAGCAGCACACTTCCTCTGCCAACTCAAGCACCTCGAAGCGGGCGCAGTGACCCAGCGGCGCTGTGGTGGCCAAGTCGCCCACGCCGACGTACTGAAGATCAGCAATGATGTCAGCATGCAAGCACCAGGAGAGCTGCACGAGAAATTCACGACCAACGTCTAGCACGAGGCGCATCTGGTCCTCCGCCTCGATACGCGCACGCAGGTAATGGTGCATGTTGCCTTCGACAACAATCACGTCCGGTTGCCACATCACCAGTCGCTGGAACAACTTATCCAGGTAGCCGCTGTAGGAATGCACGTAGTCAACGAGGTCCTCGGCTGGCTGCACTGGATAGGAGAGGTCCCCCGCAAGCAGCAGCACGCGCGGATGATCGCACGGGCTCATGACCCGCTTGGAAGGATGAGGTCGACGGTTCACTAGGCCCGGGTACACGATGCACTGCACGGGCTGCGCGGGGCTCAGGATAGAGAAGATGGACAAGTGGTCAAACACACTGGCACCGAGGGCGACAGCAGTGTGGTGCACGATATGCCAGGCAACATCAGCTAGGTGGCGACATAGTCGCGATCCGTGAGTGTTGGGGAAATAAGCTTGAAGGGTGTGTTGAATGCGCGCCTTGAGGTGGGTTGTGCACGCGGCGCCGAAGTCGCTCAGGAATCCGTGCAGCGACGCAGGTGCGTCGGCCATCGCAATGACCGTTGCGCTCCCCAGTACGCAGCCCTTGGAGTCCAATGCCAGCTGCGTCATATCTGCTCCCAGGAAAAAGCGCACGTCAAAGCTGACGGGGTCGTCGCTAAGCGTCCGCACAAGTGCACCGGCGCTCTCCAAGGTGGATGCACACGGACTTGTTTGCTGCCCTGGGAAGGTGCGCGCTGCCCTGTCCTTCAGGGCTTGCTGATGCGCTACCCACCACTGCGCCATGATCGACGGTGGGGGGCGCCAAACGCGCCCGATAGAGTACGTGACCTCGCGCTCCTCTTCTGTTTCTGCATGTGTTCCTGTGCAGCCCACAGACTCGGGGGCCACGATGTTAGAGGAATCCGAGGCTGCTAACTGGCGCGCCATTTCCACCGCAGGTAGTGTACGCAGTGGGGTGGGAGACAGCGCCTCCTCAGGGGGACTCCTTCCGTCGAGCCGAATCGGCGTCTCCAGCTTCGGTGACGACAGACACGGCAGTGGTACACTCAGCATAAGCGGTGACGGTACGTTCGACAGAGATTGGGCCGCGCTGTTGCCTGTGAGTGACGAGGCTGGGAACTCGGCGTGCGGTGCCGAGGCTTCGCGCGAAGCGTTCTTCGCCACGGTGGCAGCGCAGCGACAACAGAGAAGCATGGAAAGCTCCGCAGCTGCCGCTGCTGCTGCTACCGCAGCAACAGAAGCCCCATCGCGACTACTACTAACGGCGTTACATTTCCCTGTTGTCTTCGGCACCTCGGCCGATGTTCGCGTGCTTATCGGCGTAGCCAGCGTTGGCGCCAGCCACTGATAAACATTGAATATTATGCTCTGCGGTACGGAAGCTTCTGTTGGTGGAGGCTTGAGGCACTCGTAGCAGAATACCTGACCACACCTGCGGCAGTGGTGGCGACGGCGAAAGACGGTGAACTTCTCAGCACACCCGCGACATCGCAGTGCATACTTGTCCTCTACCCATAGAGAGCGATCTGTTCGCATCTTTGACTCAGACCGGCGCGTGAGGGGACGAAGGAGAGATGTAGGGGGGGGGGGGATACACTGGTGGTTGCTCTAGCAGGTTCGAAATCCCTGCAATTACCAGCGTCGGTGCTGTCAGACGAGGAAGAGAAGACACCACGTCACACAAACACCAAAGGAGGAAGAAAAGGTGCAACACAGCAGCGACGGAATCACCCAAAATGTGTGTTGAAGGCAGCGGTGAGCGGTATTGGTGTGGAACACAGGGGTTTCACGCGGTATTCATTGTGTGGTGCGCCTCTCTTGGATCGCGGGAGCGCGCACTGGTGGCACGCTTGCAGTGAGCACGTAGGGGGTGCAGGCATACGTGTACCTTTACTCAGGCGGAGAGAGAGAGAGACGGCGGGGTTAGGGAGGGGCTATTTTGTATGAATCCAAGGGTAAGAGAGTAGGGGCATCCAGAACACTTCTCCACTGCTCGTACGTTGGCAGAGCTGCGTAGGAGTAGGGATAACTATGCTCCATGTCACCGTAGATACCAGCATGGAGCTGCACTTTAAACGAATTTCGACCAGGCACAGCACGGCCGTGCCGTCGTGTTGTGCCTTTGGGGGATGCCATTTTCTACTCCTACGAGCGAGATACCGGGTAGAGAGGAGGGGAGGAGAGGGGAGGGAAGGGGAGGAAGCGCCATCCTTGACGATGAGCAGCGGTTCCCGCCTCTCTTCACGTCTCTCTCTTTTTTTTTTTTGCTTCGCCTGGACTGTGAGGGTTCTCGACTGTGCCAAAGGCGCCGCGGGATGTGCGGTGTCGAGTGCCGCCGAGCGCCGCAACCAACCGTCCGCCCCAGCCCTCCCTCCTCCTCCTCCCCTCGATGGCATTCCCTGTCGCGTTCTTCGTCTTTCCGTTCTTCTTTGTCGCGTCTGTACGTTGTCTGTACTACGATTAAGTAAAGCACCAAACAAACCGGTGAGAGAGAAGCACAGTCCGAGTACAGGAGCACAAACCGCGACAAGAGCCATCCCAGCCACAGCAATGACTACCACCCCTTTCCTTAGAGTCCCTTCTCACTTTCAGCTCCCATCTCCTCACTTACCCTCCGGTTGGAAGCGAACTCACAAGACCACGAGGGCACATCGTCACGTGCGTTGACGCGTGGATTCAATACACATACGGGCAACATACATGTCGAAGGATGGAAGGCAGGAGAGTAGGTGGGTGGGAGAGTAAACGCACACAGAGAGAGACAAGCGCGCAACATGACAACGTCGTTCGAGGTCGCGCACGTGTGTAAAAGCGCAGTAAACATTTAAAAGGAGAAGACGAGACAAGCGACGTGCTGAGACGACGTCTTTTTCAGATTTGGTACGTTCAAATAACGACAGAAAAGGGAGAGGGGAGGGGACGCACGCGCAGCGAAAGGTGTTCGGCGAGGATTGTCGTGCGTGTGCCGGCGTGCCTCATCGTGGCAGCCGTGTTTGACACTCGCGGGAGGAGGACTGCCCCAATCCACATTTCGACGAAGAAGGAAAAACACCAAAAAAGGAGCACCACGCACATAAAGAAGAAGAACAACAACAACGACACAACACCAACCAATACAACGCAGAGATGACAGCCTCGGGGGTGGCGCCGTACAGCGCACATGGGACAGCACGCCTGCGCATCACCTCCTCCAAGCGCCTAAGCACACCACATGTCACCGCAAGAAGCCCCCAAAAGTAAGACACATCGAGTTTGGGAGAAAGACGGGTGACGAGAGCACGTCGACACTTCTCAATCTCGTTCTTACAGGCTCACTCGCTCTTCCACTCCCGTTTTTTTCCCCCTTTTCCTCAGCCTTATCGCACACGCCGCGTACCAAACACCCACGCAGGTGTATGTGCTGCAGAGTGAGGGGAGCGGCGCTCGCAGCATGAAGTTCAGTCAAGCATGGGCGCTGTCACGGTCAACCTGCAATGATTTCCTGAATAAGCTTCTTTTCTTCCTCCACGTGCACGGAGCCATAGCCGGTGGACGGCGACGCTGAGGATGAGCGGCTCACGACGTTGATGCGGTTCTGCTTTAGTCCGAGATGTCGCATCAAGCTGTTCATGCGGGGTCGCATGTGCATCCACATCCCCATGTTGCGTGGCTCCTCCTGCAGCCATACAAACTCTGTATCGGGGTTACGCTGCGCGTACTTCTCCATCACATCCGCGACCTGCTCCCAAGGGAACGGGGCCAGCTGCTCGACTGTGACGAGGACGATGTCGTCATGGACGCCTGGGGTCTCTTTCTGCATTGCTGTCTTCGCATCATTTACAATGCTCTCAATTTGGCCAGAGCAGAACGCGACCTTGCGAGCCACCGTGTCCTCGGTGCGCGCGGTGTCAATGACCGCCTTGAATCTGGACCCCTGAGCCATGTCCGCCAGTTTTGATAAGTTCGGCGCACGCAGGCGTGCCTTCGAGAAGAAATTGACAAGCGGTTTCGGAAACTCGCGCAGTCCTTGGCGGCGCAGAAGATGGAAGTAGTTGGCTGGTGTGCTGGGGTAAGTCACCTGCCAGTTGTGGCGACGGATGCGGATTTCGAGCGCCTGATCGTTGGAAAAGTGGCGGAAGTCCGACGGTACTCGGTCGCTGTCGTCGCTCAGCTGCAGGAAGCGCTCCACACGAGCAGAGCTGTGCTCGGGGCCGGCACCCGAGTAGCCGTGCGGGAGCGACAGGATGAGGTTGCTGTGCTCATTCCACTTCTCCTCGCAGCAACTGAGGAACTGGTCGAAGATCACCTGCGCACCGTTGGCAAAGTCACCGAACTGGGCCTCCCACATAGTGATGGAGCGGGTGTTCTCCATGTTGTACCCCATCTCGAAGCCGCACACGCCGAGCTCGGAGAGGGAGCTGTTCGAGATGGTGATGAGTGCCTGCGAAGGCGACACCGTCTTCACCGGGAAGTACTTTAGGTTCGTCTTCATGTCTGTAATGCCGGCGTGACGCTGTGTGAAGGTACCGCGCTCGACATCCTCGCCAGTCAACCGTATCGGCACCCCTTGCATCGAGAGCGTGGCCAGCGCCATGAGCTCTGCTTGGCACCACTCGATTGCGTCTCCCTGCTCCGTGCCTTTCTTGCGTGCAGCGTACGTGCGCTCCACCACCGGGTGCGGCTTCTGCATCTCCTTCGGGATGGACGCGAGGTGCACGCCTGCAGCGCGGAGCGTCTGGGCCTCGACGCCGGTCTCCACCGCTGGAGCCGGCCGCGGCACACGGGCGGCGGCGATCTTCGCGTACGACAAATCCGCTGAGGTGTTCTCGCTCTCGGGGTCAAACACAGGCATGACCTTCACGAAGTTCTGCGTGCTGTTCATGCGCTCGTACGCCTGGCGCAGGACGCTGTCCCACTCCGTCTTCTCCACCTTGGCCTCTTCTGCCGTCAGTGTGCCGTCTTCGATGAGGGTCTTGGTGTAGATGTCGACGAGACAGGGGTGCCGACGGATCTGCTCGTACAGCTGGGGCTGGGTAAAGTCGGGCATGTCGGTCTCGTTGTGCCCGTTGCGGCGGTAGCAGACGAGGTCGATGATGATGTCGCGGTGGAACTGATGGCGGAAGCGTGCGGCAATCTTGGCCGCTTTCACGCACGCGTCAACGTCGTCGCCGTTGACATGCATCACTGGGGCATTGTTCACCTTTGACAGGTCGGTGCAGTACGCGCTCGCGCGCGAGTCCTTGGGGTTGGTGGTGAAGCCAATCTGGTTGTTGATGACTAAGTGCAGTGTGCCACCGACGTGAAAGTTTTCGAGCTCGCAGAACCCCATCGTCTCGTAGCACGATCCTTGGCCGGCGAATGCGGCATCACCATGGATGAGGATGGGCAGCACCGTTGTGCACTCCACATCGTCCGTGTAGACTTGGCGGGCATGCGCCTTACCCAGCACCAGAGGGTTTACGGCTTCGAGGTGCGACGGGTTAGGCAGCAGGTCCAACTCGATCAACTTATTGTTGGCCAGCTTCACGTGCTTGCGCTTGCCGAGATGGTACTCGACATCGCCGCTGACGTGCACATTCTCGATAGCCACACGACCTTCGAACTCGTTGAGGATGGTGCGTAGGGACTTGTGTAGCACGTTCGCCAGGACGTTCAGGCGCCCACGGTGCGCCATGCCGATGATCGCGCTCTGCACGCCGAGGTTGCTCGAGGTGAGAATTACGGCGTTCAAGGCTGGAATAAGCGCCTCGCCGCCGTCGAGGCCGAAGCGCTGCTTGGTGGCGTACTTCACCTGCAGAAACTTCTCGAAGCCGCAGGCCTTGATGACGTCCTTGTAGTAAAGCTTGCGCTCCTCGTCTGGCAAGGGCTGCAGGGAGTTTGCGACCTCGTGGCGGAACCAGTTACGCAACTCAAAGAAGCCCGATGACATGAACTCGAACCCGATTGGCCCGCAGTAGAATCGGCGTAGTTGATCGATAATTTCCTGAAGCGTCATGGAAGTACCACCGCTGACGAAGGTCGCATCGTAGCTGGCACCAAGGGTGACGTTGAAGACAAGCTTCAGATCCTCCTTGCTGAAGCAGAACTCCTCCGGCGCCAGTGTGCGAGAGCCCAGGATGCGATTGTCCGCGTGGTAGCCGCTGAGCGGGTTGACTTTCGCCATGTGGTGGCCAAACCGCTCGTATTCGCGGATCATCCACGAAAGGCGCATATTGTCGTGACGCTGCTTCTCCGACAACGACTTGGCATCGATTGGTCGGCTGAATGTTGACACTACAGGGGCATCGTCATTCCTGGACCGAATCGCCTCCAGGACGGGCACCCAGCTGGGATCGACAAGGGCGCTGTCGGCCTCGTACTGCCGCATGAGGTTCTCCACGTAGTGCTGGTTCTCGGCGTTGACGAGTTGGTCATATGGGTTGGGCTGGCGAATAGTGCGGGCATCTGTGTAGTTGCGCATCGCCGACGCTCGGACGGCAATAACGCCACTCAAAGCTCGGCGCATCATTTTTTCCCCTTTCCTGTCTTGCTGGCTGTCAAGAGCGTACAGGCCTCTGCGTAGAGAAGGGTGGTGGGGTGAATGCGACGCACAGCGATGGCGCACAGGGGGGGGGGTATCCACGACTCAGCAGAACAACAGAGGAGAAGCTCAAGAAGTCACGTTAGACGAGAGGGGAAGAGAGAGAGAGACAGAGACCCGTGCCACACAACGAGCGTATTGATCGCTAACGACCGTCAGCTCTTGCGTACCCAGTGTGAGAGAGAGAGAGAGGAGAGAATGACGAAAAAGGAGACGGTCTCCTCTGCTGTGTTGAGAGTATAATGGAGGGTGTGAGAGCTGAGATGATATTCAGAAGAGCAAGGCGGCGGTGAAGGGGAGAGAGAAGGGAACAGAGAGATCTGTCGCGCCTCAGCAGAGCGCTACGCGACCAAAGAATATCACGGCAGGCAGAGGAGCCGTAAAGGCTGTGCTACAGTGTACGCGTGTTAGTGTTGATCTGTACGCGAGTTTGTGTGCCACTCTGGGACAGAGGTAAGCCACCACGCGAGTTCAGGGAAGAGACAAAGGGTGAAGAAAAAAAGAGCAGAGAAAGTCAGGAGAAGCACCACGACTGCCAGCTCAACGGTAGAGGGAGAGACGTCCCGGCACACGGCTAAGGGGAAGCAAGACACCTCAGAGAAGACTGAGAGGTTCACGGTGGGAGCCGGTGAGACATGTAGAAGCTCCTGATGCTTCCGCAACCACGTGATGAGTACCGATTGCATTGTTTCTTCTCAACGACTCCACTCTCATCCGCTGAAGAGGAGGCAAACTCCTTTCGACCCCACGGCCTGCTCACAGCGGACCCATCATGTGGTGCGCAGCCGCCATAGACACACGCACTGGGGCGATGGTCTGGCACAGCCAGCTGAACCCTGCCCCCTGCCCAACGCACCACCCCCAGCCGCCGCCATCCCGCCGCTCCCCACAGGGTGCATCGGTCGGGGCAGCGCAGGCGCGCCACACCAGCAGGCAGTGAGAATGCGGTGGGGTGCGCTCCAGTGACGCTGGCACTCTGGCCTCGCTACGTCGTGGGTGCATGACCCTGTTGCCACCAGAGGTGGCTCGGCGCAGTGGCGGGGAGGTGGTGGACTGCGTGGCTACCCCCGAGAGCAGGGGAGGGAGGGGGTGGAGGCACTGAGACCTGGGGTGTTATTCCCTGATACGAGATCGCAGAATGCGATGCTACGGCAGAAAACACGCGTGGAGGGCACGACCGTCGTGGCATGCTTGGGGGCTTGCGAGTTCACGGAAGCAATGGCGAGAGAAACTTCATTGGCGTGGACACCCATAGACTGTTGCACGCCGAAGGGAGATGGAACCGCGCGCCCTTCACGATGTCAAAGTCCTTTAAAGCAAGAGTGTATCTTGTTGCGTCTTCTAAGCTGTTTCTCAGGTCCTTTTCAAGGAGTGGGGAGATGAGGTCTGTGGGTGGGCGGAGAGGAGAAGGCGTCAAGCACAAGAGTGTGGGTGATGACCGGCTCTCCCCAGATGTCTTCCAGAGCACGCGGCTCTTCTTCAGGCTAGCAGAGCCGCTGCATACACACAGAGGTACAACAGCAGCGCGGCTACTTCACTTGAATCTTCTTCCTGAAGAGATCGTGGATGGTCTCGGGGGGCCACCCTGCGATTTGGAGTGTCAATACATCTTGGGGATCGCTGCCGACGAGTACTACTTGCGGAAACAGCAATGAAGATTTCTCCACAAAGGAGAGATGCTTGAAGTAGGGCTCCGACTTGTACTTGCGCTTAAAGATGGTGAGCGAGTTCCCCTCCCACGATTCCATCACATAGGCAATATTGCGGAGCTCGATTCGGCCCGACACGTAGGTGACATCATCAGCCGCGTCACCCTCTACAGCAGTGCAGCAGCGTTGGCACTCTTGCCGCAGTTCGGTGTTTTGCGTCATGAAGAACAACGTGGAGCACATGCTGCAGCGTACCGTATCCTTCTCGAATCCGAGATCAAGGCAATCCGCCGCCGTGGCTGGCACAGCCTGCGATGGGAGCGCGACAAGAACGTTCAGAACAGCTGCTGCCAGGCACAGCAGCAGAAGCGTTCTAACGCGCATTTTGACGACCAAATAAGTAGCTTAACCAGTTGGAGGAGGCGAGGGATGTAGGGAGCTGCGCTGGAGGAAATAGAGATGAAGCGGTGTGGACTTGTCTAGTAGAGGTAGCAGAGTAGTAGAAGGGAAACGACTGTTCGAGCAGAGGCCCACTCTTCTCGCGTGTAAAGAAGCACAGAAAGCGATCCTGCCTGGCATGGAGAGAGGCGGGGTGGGTGGGAAGGAGAGGCTGGACTTTACTACCCAGCGTGGGGGGTCGCAGAGGTGTACACGTACGTATACACACCCACACACGCCCTTACGAGTTCCTCCCGGATGTGCTCTTCGCACTTTATTTTTGTTTGTTGTTATCGGTGTTTTTGGTACTGCGAGGCGGAGAGGGAAGCCGCGAGTGACGTTCTATCGTACATGGAGACACTCGTGTGGGAGCAACACGAAGATAAACAGAAGAGCAACAACGAAATAGATGACATACAGCTACAGCTAACAGACACAAGAGAAAGAGAGAGGGGGGAAGGAGGGGGGGGGGGGAGTGACTAGACGTTCGAAGGACTCACCTCACTGCCACTCCCTCCCCTTCTCTCCCCCTCTCTCTCTCTCTGCGTCTATATCTCTAAGATGGTACGAGTCATGCCTCTCCCCTCTCCCGGTCTGTGGAGGTATAAGTGAGTGAGTGTGTATTGTGAGAAGCCTATCACCATCGCTGGGTGCAGAGTAACGCAGATGAGGGGAAGAGGAGGAGAAGACTGGAAGGGAAGGGATTCGTGAGCCTCACTTGGATATCACACACAAGAAGAAACACTGAAGGCTTGACGCGAACAAAGGCAACAGGAAAAACTTCACACACACACACGCACACGACACACAAAAGAGATGGCGGCGCAGTGATGACAGCCACTGCCTCAGAGCTGCCACCGTGCGTCGCGCAAATCTGCATGCAGCCATGGCATAAATGCCTTCGTTCATGCTGAGTGACTGGGACAGAGGAAGACGTGGGCAACGGTAGCACGCGAGACTCCAGTGGGGCGGCTGTCGAGGCAGCGCGCTGCTTCCACTTCTCATTGCATTGGTACTGTACATCGTACATTTATAGCCACGGATACGCACGCACAAACGCACACACACACATACTTTGGGAGAGAGAGAGAGGGGGGGGTACGCACCCGCCTCTGTGTCCCCCCTCCCTCCCCCCACCCGCTGCCATGTAACGCGCGCTACACTCCCGCTTACTTCGAAGCACTGTGGGAAGCGATGGCAGTGACTGTGTGGGCGTAGGTCGAGGTACTGTTCAGGAGGCGCATAAACTCCTCGTGCGACACACGCGGTACCACTGCAGGAAAAAGCTTTTTCGCCAGTGCGTTCATCTCTTCGTCGCAAATGGAGGTAAGCTGCAGCTTGCGCCGCACACACATCTTGAACTCATCAGCGCCGATCAGGCTGTCCTTGGCATAGTCGGTGATGGCGTGGAACTCCTTCATGAACAGCTGGCGGCGCTGATGGTAGAGCTCGAGGAACTCCGCCGCACCTCGAGCCGCCGCCGCGGATTCGCGCTTCTTGCGCTCCTCCTCCTCCGCCTCCTTCGGGTCGTTGAGGAACGACGTGGTGGCATGATCAGCGCTCTCCTGGTAGATGGCCTCCCACGAGCGGTTATCGCGTGCCACCGCGCCACCTTCTGGCATGATGCGACTGGCCACCTCCTCGTAGCTGGCGTACGACTCGTTGTTCTTGTCGAAGTACCGCAGCACTGTCAGGATCTCCTGCTCGGTGACATCCAGCTTGAGCTCCTTCATGATGGACAGGAACACCGCCATGTCGAGGCCGCCGCGCTGGTTCTCGTCGGCGAGGCGGAACGCCTCGGCAAGACCTGTGGTGCTACTCTGCAACATCGCTTGCATCTTGCGAACGATTTTGTTGATGTCAGAGTGGCTAAACTCCTCGGGATTGTGCTCCATGTAGTTCAGCGAGTGCTCATCCGAGTTGAGGATGACGAACGGGAACGAGTTCAGCTCCACGCGCGCGCCGACGTAGAAGTCGTCCGCGTGGAAGTACTCGCCGTCGGCGCGGCGAACCTTCTGGCGCTGTAGAAACTTTCCGCCCACGATGCCACTGTTGCGGATGACGGGCTCGAAGATGGAGACGGTGTTGTCGGCCGGGTAAACGGCCAGTACGAAGCGGCGCACCTTATCTTCCTCTTTGTTGTTGTCCAGGCGGGCGAGAAACTTGACAACGGAGTTGGCGAAGCGGTGGCGGCGCAGCTCCTCGTGCTTCTCGTTGTGGCGCTCCCGCATTTCCTCCTCGGAGATCTCGCGGCGGGTCGAGCACGGCGGCACAAACGGCGGCGGCGTGGCGCCGGGAATGGGCTTGTATGATGTGATGCCAAATCGCTCCGCCATGTAGTCGCGAGTGTATTGATTGTAGTCGTGGATCTTAACCTGGCGGCCGTAAAGGTTGAGCACGTTTCCAATGCGGATGTCCTCGTCAGTGTAGTAGACTGTGTTCGCGTTCTCCTTAAAGGTGACGGAGCCAAGAGTCGAAGAGTCGAACTTGCCGGAGGAGTCCGTCGACCTCGCGATCCGCTGGCGGCTAAAGAACTTGGGGAACGGATCGCGGCCGCTGTTCTGCACATCTTTCTCGACCAGCGCAAGGCTGCCGTCGCTAAGGAAGTAGTAGAGGGTGAGAAAGTGCTTTGTGCCGTAGAGACTGGCCGTGTCGTCCCATGTGCAGTCGCACCGCAGCACCTTACGATCAAACTCTAGGAATTGCCGGGTTGCCCGTACCTGGGCTGCCGAGAGCATCGTGTTGAGTGGGCTGGACGCCGCGATGGACGGGACGTCGTGCGCTTTAGCCACAGGGCGGCTGCGCATGGAGGTGTACGCGTCCGTCGGCGGCACGATGGCCGCCGGCACCTTTTCTCCGGCTTCTTTGAGCAAGGCCCGAGTGAAGGGATCGGCGTCGTACAGCTCGTACGTGCGGCCGTAGAAGGACACCGGCTCGCCGACCCTAAGCTGCGCGGCGGTAATCGGTGTGCCGTCCGGGTTGGGCACGATATGGCGCTTCAGGTTGGCGGTAAAGGCGAACCCGGAGTTGTCCTGTCGTGGCTCCGTCACGCTCATCGTGCCATCCTCCAGGTAGAAGTTGATGATCACCTTGCGCACCCGCTCCATCTCCTGCGCACTGTCCGAGACTGGTTCGATGCAGTAGCCGTAGTAGCGAAGTACGCGTCCTGTCACGTCCTCCACGCTCTGCTCGTTAGCCTCATCCGCCGCCGTGACGGTCGTCGCGGCGTCCTTGAGTGTGGAGCGAGGGTAGGTGCTACCATCACCGGCCCCGAGAGTGCGGTCTGCTGGCACGCCAGGAATGATCGTCGCGGAGTCCATCCGCACACCATGTATCTGGCGACGGTCGTAGTTGCGGCGCATCATCTCCTCACCGCAGGACAGTCCTGGCACCATCGGAAGCCGGAAGTCCTTCTGCATCTGCTGTGACTGACTGTAGGCCATGATGGGCAGAGGGGTGGCGGTGGGGCAGAGGCAACGCTGTGGTCGCAGTCGTCAGCACGGAAGAGGCCGACGAGGGAGAGAGGAGGGGGCGAGCTCAACTCGGTCGGTGCCACGTCAATCGCTACAAAGCGCTGAAGAGAAAAAGCAAAGCGCCCCACAGGAGGAAAGAATACAGCAGCAGTACAGGTTCTACTTTCCACTGGCAAGCGGGAGACGCAGGAGACTCGTTAACGTCGATGCGGTGCGCTTACGTGTCGAAGGCGTGGAGATGGGCTAGCACAGCGAGATGGAGGAAGAAAGGTGGAGAGTAGAACATAGAGGCGAAGCGACACGAGGAGATGACCGCGTCCGTCCCCTCCTGTCCTGCATCCCATAATACGCAGAGAGCGAAGATGCACCGTGAGAGGACCAAGGGGGCTCCCACGATTCGGTTTATGAACGCCTTTTTCTTTTTCAACAAATCCAACGCTGCAGACGGGGGTTGAGGAGAACGAAGATGCCGTGTTGAGGCGCCTCGGCGCTGAAGAGGATCAACGGTGAAAGAAAGCCAGTGAAGCGGTGACCACTCCACGACACGGGTGTTGTTGTTCTTGTCTTTTTCGGGTGTGTGCGTGTGGGCAGAGTAAGTGAAGGGCGGGCCTACTTGGATGTCGTCCGTGGGAGTCACAGAAGACGCGAGAAAACAGAGAAACAAAGCCACGCACCTACTGAAACGCTGTCGCTTTCTTGGAGAGAGCGGCGGCGAGAGAGGTGGCGACGCTGGTGAGGGGGAGGGTAGCGTAGTACGGCAAGGTGCGGAGACGACACTGGATGGTGTGTGAGAACAGAACAGCAGAGAAGACACACCGGTCAAGAGGAGCCACCTCCACCTTCCTCTCTCCGCCTCCCACCGTCTGCAGAAGTCGTTTTCTTTTTCTGCTAGGCGGTGCCTCTGTGTTTCTCTCACTTCCTAATCCTTCACTACAGTGTCATGGCGACTTGGTGAGTACTGCACCATCTCGCAAGCAAAGACGAAAAATGCACACGTAACTCAAGAAGAGGGAGGGAGGGAGGGAGGAGAGGGCGACCGATGAGGCCCCAGCTCCGGCGTGAAACTAGACGAGCAAACTATACGAAAGAGACACGGAGGCCGCATCGCCTCCTGAAAGGAGCTCATTTTTACATGGAGAATCCTACAAACAAACAAAAAGAAAATAAGAGAAGTGAAAACTGCGGGCACCTGCACAGAGGAGGGGGGAGCGTCACGATAGTCGTCATATCACAAGTGCACAATATTCACTTCAGCTTCTCATGTAGTTGGCTGATCAACTCCGTCTAACGGAAGGACACTTCAGCGGGCGGCACCCCAGTGCTCAGTGCTTCCACCCCCTCCCTCCCCTGCTCTCGGGGGTAGCCACGCAGCCCACCCCCTCCCCGCCACTGCGCCGAGCCACCTCTGGTGGCAACAGGGTCATGCACCCACGACGTAGCGAGGCCAGAGTGCCAGCGTCACTGGAGCGCACCCCACCGCATTCTCACTGCCTGCTGGTGTGGCGCGCCTGCGCTGCCCCGACCGATGCACCCTGTGGGGAGCGGCGGGATGGCGGCGGCTGGGGGTGGTGCGTTGGGCAGGGGGCAGGGTTCAGCTGGCTGTGCCAGACCATCGCCCCAGTGCGTGTGTCTATGGCGGCTGCGCACCACGCGATGGGTCCGCTGTGAGCAGGCCGTGGGGTCGAAAGGAGTTTGCCTCCTCTTCAGCGGATGAGAGTGGAGTCGTTGAGAAGAAACAATGACATGTTTACCCCACCACCTTCTGCTCTCGAGAGCGTCCTGCAGAAGTGCGCCTGACTGCCCAATGGGGAGAAATCAGGTCTCCGCAGTCAGTGAACTCGTGCACAGAGAGGCACATGCTAAACATTTTGTGACAACGACGGTTGGTCGAGGAGGCTGCGAGGAGGAATGGCGAAGCTGCAAAGTTGGTTGTTGGCTAATCGCACCACCACTACACCAGAGCCGCCGTACCGCACCTCTGCAATCGGTTGTGCGACGCCACTCGCGTCGGTGGCCCAGCGACGGCAGAAGACGTACACGTCAGTTGTGTCCACCAGCTGCAGCAGACCGTTCTCGTAACCAATGAAAATGATTCGATCGCCTGCGTGGGCGGCAATAACAGTGCAGTCAGCAGTCAACGCTGCCGTACCCGCCGTCATCTCCACCGAGGGCCGACGCAGGGGAAGTCCCTGCGCCTTGGGAGTATAGCTAAGCTTTTCCATCGAGGCAGATGTTCCAGTCACGTCGTTGTTCAGTACAACAGCGCCGTCGTAGGTTACCCGGCCGCACTCCCGACCGGCGTCGTTGAAGAGGGCCACTTCGCTCGCGTGATCCGATTTTTTCTGCCGCACTGCCGCCAATCGCACCTTTGGCGTCCCAACGTCGCACAGAATCGTCGTCAGCTGCGTTGTCCGCACCTTCAACGGCACCAGCACCCGCGAGCGGTTTTCGAACACGTCGAGGCAGAGAAGATCTGAGTTCCTGCTTTGCGTGGTCACCGCTGTGGCCAATAACGACGGCGACTCGTCAAAGTTGCGCTGAATGATGTCTGGCTCACCGACCAATGACGCCATGATGAGCACCTCAGGTGTCTGCCAAGCGCCTACACGAGTGGCAGCATTGGCCATGCGTCTGCGAAAACAGCTCACTACGGTGCCGTCGCTGCCGCATACCAGCAGCCCATCATTTGTACTCGGAGAGGCCTGCTCGTCCGAATCCACCCTGCTTAACCACGTCATGGAGAATGTGCGCTCTCGGCGGTTCGCTGCAGATGCCGTGCCACAAAGAACAACAGCGCCTTCCCACAGGGACAGCACCGTCGGCGCCGCCGCCTTGGGGTCCAGCTGAAGTGCTGAGAGGTGCAGCCGTTGTGATACCCGACTCGCGGCGACCGGTTCAGCAACCGCCACCATGATGGTCGAGAACGCCGCGTCATCTGCGATAGAGGCCACGCTGCCGTTAGGCTTGGTATCCCAATGCACCGGCGTCAGCGCTGACCAGGCCTTCTGCGCCCGTTGCTTGACAGCGTGCAAAATCTGGCCACACGGCGTACCCACCCAGAGCGAGAGGGTGCCCTTGTCGCAGCAGCACAGGCGTGCGCACGAGACCTCTTTGCTGCCTTTGATGGGCACATCGGTCACCTGCCCAAGGCCTCCAGTGGCGGTCAGCTCCACCACGAGGATTGAGCCTTGTTTGTCGGCGGAGACGGCCTTCAGCCCCGCCACCAGGGCGGTCACCTGCTTCACACTAGAACCAACCTTCTCGACAGTGTGTGATGGCAGAACGAATAGGTGCAAGATGCGGCTGATCAGCGGCGCGCCACCTTTCTCCTTGGCTGCCCCGCAGCTAGCTGCCACCTGTTCCACCTCCGGCGCAGCTCGCCACACGCACATAGAGCCATCGGCTGCACCAGTGCACAGGGTGTCCCAGCAGAGGTTGGGTGTCAAGGACAAGCACACTCCGCGGATGGCCGTCGCGTGGGGCTTGGCGGTCCACAACAGCTGCACCTCCTTCATCGCTCCAGCGGCAAAGTGCGCGTAGCTCGCAACGCTTAATGCGCCGTCGATAGTGCCCCACACGAGTTCCTTCCGCTGCGGGACAAGCAAGGGAACAGCTGCGGTGCTGCTGATGGTGCAGGTGGCGCCGCTCTTGCGATGGTACAGGCAGGTGTGATCGAAGAAGCTCGTGCTTACCACGACATTCTCATCCGTGACGAGGCAGTTCACCGTGGCAGAGTGCGCCTTGTGATACCAGCGGCACTTGACATTGACGTAGACTGGCATGGTAGACGACGCTGCCAGATGCGGCTGTGCCCCCGCAGGCGCAGTGCCCTCCACATTTACTTCCCACTCCTGTATGAACCCGCTGGTGCTTCCAGTGAGGAGGTGCGTTGTAGAGGACAACGCAGTCGCCGCGCCGTTGACTTGAGGTGAGGGAGAAACAACGGAGGAGAACGCATTAAAGTGACCAAACGCGGCAGTCGCAGCCACCACCCCGTCCCTGGTGCGATTGAATGGGCACACATGCAGAAACGTGGTGCCACCGTCGGGGTCGACAATGGACCTCACAGTCTGGAAAACCGGGGTGTCGACCGTCCCCATACTCACCACGCTACAGCGGCCCTTCCACTTCGCCGGGGCATCGGGGAAGCGGACAAAAGCCAATGCGCAGCGCGTAGCGGTGACCACCACCGTGTCTGCTGAAAGAAAAATCAGCGAGTGCACGTTGCCCAGCTCCGCCGTGGTCAACACCCACAGGAGCTGCACCGGGTCTTCTCCAGCGAGAACGCCGTTCCAGAGGTGTGGGTTGTGCTGATGGCGCCACAGTCGCATCGTGCCATCGAGACTTGCCGTGGCGATTAGTGTGAAGGTTTCCATCGGCCATACCCCCAACGCAGTCAAGCGACTGCCATGGCCTCGCAGCACTGTAACGCCGCGAAAGCTGGGGCGGGACCATACGTACACGCAGGCCTCCTCTTCCGCACCAGATGCAGCCGCGGAGCTCTCCACGGTCGTGTACACATACGACGCCGCGATTGCGCAGTGATGCACCGTGAACGACGGGGGCAAGAGACAGGCGGCGTCGACGGCGCCGGTGAGACCATTCCACACCAGCAGACGACCCTTTTCGTGCTTTGAGATGACCTGCAGCTGCGGTGTGGTGGATGGCAAGAAGTTCTCTCTGCGCTTGACTTGCGGAGCTGCTACGAGAAAGGACGGTGATGGAAGAGAGGCGCTGCGTGTGTTGGCGACCAACTGCTGGATGCCGCGGGTGCCGGAGACCGCGTAGCTCCGACGCGTCGCCACCTCAGGGTGTTTGTACACCGGGAGTACCTGCGCATAGTTGTCCATGAACGGGGCATCAGTGACAGTCGACTCCTTCGTCACCGCCACCCTGACGTCGGATGTCGGCACCAACTGTACCCCACGCACCCCAAAAGGGCTTCGCAGCACGTTTATAGAAAAGAGAACCTCCTGCATGATACTCGCCGAAAGAGAGAGAGAGGCGACGACGACGATGGGTCACTGAGCACGGAGGGAAGGGGACGAGTGGAGGCGCTGCTGTGCGACATATTCCGCTTTCTTGTGCGTGTGCGCGTGTGCCTCGTCCAGTGAGGGACGAAAGAGCCGGAGAGGATGTGGGGGAGGGGCGTGGAAAGCGATGAGAGACTGTGCGTGCATGGCTTGGTAAGAGCTATTCGTGGACTAACGATACTCATCAAACGCAGAGCTCGAAAAGTGGGCGGCGTGGTGGTCGTCCTGCAGACTCCCTCCCACCCCCCTACCAACGACAAAGAGGAAAAGAAAGCAACGTGAAACGCCACAGTGCCGCTCTTTCAGCAACCTCCGTGTCGGGCGTTGCACATTCGTCAAATGTTTTGTTTTTCTTCTTCGTTCCAAGGGAGACGAAAGGGGTGACTGCCACCGCCACAGTCCTCCGCCACCTCCCCTCTTTTCGGAGCGCACAGAGTACGCCGTATGAGTGGTGGAGGTGGTGGTTGGGGGAGGGGGGGGTACGGTGGGGATCATGAAAGGCAAGAGCCCAATCAGAGGCGCACGTATGCTGTCAGTGAAGGAAGGCACGCATAGGAGCACCAGCCAACGCCGACATCGACTGTCAAGTCAGGATAGAATCATCCCAATGAGGTACTGTTGCCCTTCTTCTCGCGCGCGAGCGTCCGCCGTTGCTTGTGGGGAGCGACATACGGATCTCACCGGCAGCCTTCTCGCTTGGCACGCTTGCGGGTGTGGATTGACGAACTCGAAGTGGTGGGGTCCTCCGACACTGGCGCAGATGACGTGCTGCTTGGACTACTACGGCGAGTAAGGTGACCGATGCTGCTGCGATGAGAGAGCATCGGCGGTGCAGTGGTCGACACAAAGGTACTACGCAAGGCGGTGTTGGTCCCGACAGCAGGGCCCCAGGGCTGGGAAGTGGACTGGGTGTGCTGCATGAGTAGCTCAAGCGTCAGTACTGGGTGATGCATCTCCTGTGGTTCACCGTTGGCCACGCATACGGAGCGGCTCAGCCGTCGAGAGGTCTCTGTGTGCAGGAGGTCCTCGTGGTGCGCCCGTTCCACTGCGGAGAGGAGAGCAACCCGATAGCACTCGTCCTCAAAGACTGTGGTCGGCACGGGGACAGACGTTGAGAAGGCGTCGCTTTGTCTGTGATCATCGCGAGAGCCCTCCGAGATTGGCTGGTAGGGTTGCGTATAAACAGACCTGTGCGCCACATCAGCTGCCTGAGCGGCGAGCACCGCGGCCTCACTGCACTGAAGTGGCACAGCCTGTCCTTGTCGGCCGGTGTACTCTGGGCGTGCCAGCAGAGGCTTGGGGACGCGCTCCCGGCGGAGTCGATACAACGCCAGCGACAGCGGCACCTTGTACAGCGGCAACCAGGATTGCTCGCGGTACTCACCAAGACTGACATGGTCGACACCTACCATAATTCGCGACCTCGTGCGGTCCACACGGTACTTTCGGCGGTCCGAGGACACATCGGCAAGACTACTAGAGCGTGTGCGACGTACAACCTGAACCATTTTAGTGTAGAGACTGAGGAGTGCACGATGCCATAGCACAGGTGCCCCTCCCTGCGCACCTCTTGGCGCCGACGGGGGGAATAACCCGCCGATGTGTGTGACTGACACCGTTGAGGACTGTGACTTCGTCCGCGAGCCATGCCGCTCGTCTACACCGTCGTAATCGCATGCAGCTGAGGCGTTTAAGGAGGCCACAAGCTCCTGCTCGTGCGGAAGTGGGTAGAACATGTCTCCCCCACCCGGGCGGCGGGACAAGAGCGTTGGGATCCCGTTGACGTAGATGCGACTGTAGTAGTCCGTCGGCGTGACGAGGGGTGTGGAGTGGAGGGTCTCGTCAATGTCATCGTCCGCCATCCACGATGCCGTGGCGCGGTGCGTTGCAGAGGAGAAGTGGAAGTGAACGTCCTCGAGCGCACGCCACGGTGGCGGACGACGACTGATACGCGTAAGGCGGAGCTCACAAGGAACGCAGAGGTAGTAGTACGCTTCTCGTGTTTCGGAGGCCTTCGATTGCGCCACGGGAGAGAAATCCCCGACACTTGAGGAGCACGAGGGTGCGGCTCTGGAGCCGCCAGTGCCATTTTCCCCTGATGTATGCACCTCGTCATTGCCGTCCTCCGCGCTTTCCCCTGTATCTCCGCGGGCGGCGACATCCACAGCGTACGATGTGGCGTCGTCCTCGGCAGCCAGTCGGCGCCGCAGGCCGTGCTGCTCCAGTCGTGCCAACAGGTGTTCTACCAGGGTGGCGCGCCGCCCATCACCGACGTTAACGACCTCCAAGTCCATGTTTGCATCCACCCCAGACGCCACTGAGCGAGAGGACACAATGGCGCCGGACTGGTGAAGGCGGCTGCGCAGTCGGTTCAAATCGGTCTCTGACGGTACGGCGCTAGCACCTCCTCTACTCCACCGTGAAGACGATGGCCTGCTAGGCCATGATGCGCGCTGCATTGCCAAATCCGCCCGCAACGAGGGCAACAAACAAGACACGGTCACTTTCCCGCGTGTTTCAGTGGTGTGTTAGCACACACCCCTACAATGCAGTTGTTTAAACTGAAAACATCAACGACAATCATGGGCAGTGTGCTCGTGTTCGAGAGGGAGGGGACAAGAGAGAGAGAGAGAGAGAGAGAGAGAGAGTCCAGTGGTGTGTGTGTGTGGGTGGGTGGGTGGGTTGTTTGGATGAGCGGGTGCACCTTTAATTCGCAGCACTCATCCCACGTGGCGCCACGCATCTCTCCGCAGCATATACAGGCGGAGTCGAGAAGGCGGAGCACAGTCAGCCAGAAGAAAAACGAGTGGGACGTGAGATGCCCTGGGAGCCGAGCCCGGAACTTCTGTCGCCTTACGAGAAGAGTCAGGGATGAGGCACAATACGAGTGAGACTTTCGAATGTGTTACCGTCCAACGGTGAGAGGGAAAAGACCGCGGCACAAGGAGAGGCGACGCTTCGGCTCGCTCCTCCTCATTTGCCTTTGATCGTTTTTTTTCTCTCTAGGAGCACACCTTTACTCGTTCAGACCGTCTTGGTGCGGGGAATGCGATCAGTGATCGTCAGTGCGTCCTACGCGTCTGTTTTCCTCTGCTTCTCTCGCCCAACACTACCCCAGCAGGTGGGCTATCCCAAGACCCACAAATATATGCGTGAAACCCAACGCGTGTGGGGCGAGGAAGAAGAGGCACACACACACAGAGAGGCCTGCACACTCAGCATCAAACTCTCCGCCTTTCTTCCAGTAATGTTTTGCCGCTGCAGGCTGCACGAGCGCCAGCTTCGCCTTCCCACTAACTCAGTGCAACTCCTCCGCGTCGCCTACCATAATCGACATGCATCGCTCTGTGAAGAACTCGTTGACTGGCCCTGGATCCATCACAAGAGAGAGCGCAAACGGCAGCGTCGTCGTAATTTCTACCGCATCCCTTTTTTCCAGGAGCACCACTGTAGACGGTGGCGCAGTCGAAGAAGCGACCGAGCCCGAGAGTGGGCACTCAAAGATGCGACGCACGATATCCATGGGCGTGTCGGGCACCGACTTGCTGAGGGGGGCGCTAAGGAAGTCGCAGTAGCGGCCCTTGAGGGCCGCCAAAGTGGTCCTATCCTTCTCAACCTTGTCATCAGTAGTGGTGCTGACCTGGTTAGCGGAACTCGGGAAAAGTCTTGCTGCTTGCGTGTTCGCGTGGAAGACCATGTACTCGAAGATCAGCAAAGCAGAGAGAAAATGGATATTGCAGTTGGCGTTGAAGGGCGTCTGTCGTGAACGCTGACGAGCCTCGTCGCCGTGGCGAACGTGGTGGGAGCACTTATGCAGGTGCGCACGGGTTGCCATCGCGGACACCCTCAGCAAGGCTTCCACCTCTGGAAAGGCTTCTTGCAGTCGCTGCACCATGACGCCTCTATCTGTGCTATCCATCTGTGGGTCAACGAAGAGCGCCAGCATCTCCATTGTGGAGCGCCATGACACCGCGGTATGCGAGGAGGATGCCACTTGTTGATGACGTTCCATAGCGTGTACGGTATCCTCGCTACACGCGATGGAGAGAGGCAGTACAACCTGCAATACACCACACTCCCACAGATCCTTCTCCCGCTCCGGGGCGGTGGTCCGCGCCTGCTTCAAGAAGTGGGACAAGGAGCGAGAGAGGTCGAACACGAGCACGCCGCCAGCGCCGTGTACCTCCTCACTCATGCGCAGTGACGCTTCCGCTGAGCCCAGAAGAACACTCCTCAGTATGTCTACAGGTGGTATGTAGTCGAGCAGAACGCAGCCGCGCAGTATTCGGGCGACGTAAATGGGAAAGGCGTCCAGCATGGGCCCCTTCTTCAGCTGACGTGTGTAAAAGTTTAGCATGCTGCGCAGTATCGACTCCAGCGCGCCGTGGCACAGGCTTGGTCTCGTCATCTTCAGCGCCGCTAAAGCGTTGATGAAGGACAGCGCCGTGTCCACTGTCAGCGAGGAGGGAAATATGTTGTCGCTGGTGGCTACAAGGGTAACAAAGCCGTCGCACCGAGTGACGCGCAGCGCCGCCAGCGCGGCTGCAAGTTGCGCAACAGTGCGGAAAGGGATGACACCGAGAACCTGTTCTGGAGAGGAGGCAGTGAGGCGGTTGCTCACCTCGTGCGTGATCGTCTCCACTGCCGCCGTCGTCTTGGTCGATGGCCGTAGGCGGCGCAACACCTGCAGCATCGTGACGAGGTCCTGCAATCGGAGATGGTGCACATTTGTGCACACCACCCGCAGCACCAGCTCCACCCGCTGCTGGGTCTGAGACGCGGATGTCATGCTGGGAAACTGATCGAGCAAGGGGAGCAGCTTCACAAGGTCAGAGTAACTCAGGTCAAACGGAAACTCCGCGCTGATGGGGCTCCCCATCTCCGCATCCGGGACAACTGTGCGTTGCTCGGCGTACTGAAATACGCGTTGCATTGCCGCGGCCCCAACGGTTTCGCAGTTGACGACGTACAATACCGCTGCGTCATGCGACGACGAGGCGTTCGTGATGCCTGCTGGCACACACAACGCAGACTGCACCTCATTCTCGATGGCCGGGTAGTCTCGGACGAGGTGCCACAGCTCGTTGAACTCGCTCGGGAAGTTCAGCAGCGCCCGGGCGACGTTCAGCCAGTGGGCTCCGCGCAGAGCAGATGCGTTTTCGAAGATAAAGCGCAGGAGGTTGTTGCGCAGTAGATTAAGGCTCTCGTGGGGGATGTCTGTCATGCTATTCTTTGTAGCGCGCCGGCACTCCTCAACATAGGCGCGGCACGATTTGGAGAGTGCACGCAGAATCCGCACAGCGTCGAAAGCGTTGCACGACGACATGGTCTTTGAGGTCTTGGCTTTGTTGAACAGAAGCACCCACTTTTCTCCAGCGTAGAGGGGTACGACAACGAGCATGTTCAGCGCGTGGAAGCCGGACTCTGTGAGCGCAAACATGACCCTGCTCAGCTCGTGGAGGCTGGAAAAGTTCAGTCGCGAGATCAAGACGGGGTACACCTCCGCGTCTGTCACCCCCGCCTTACAAAGATACTCGATGATCTTGCTTGCCTGCGGCGAGGTCATTTTGGGCAGAA
This sequence comes from Leishmania braziliensis MHOM/BR/75/M2904, assembly GCF_000002845.2. Lineage (NCBI taxonomy): Eukaryota > Euglenozoa > Kinetoplastea > Trypanosomatida > Trypanosomatidae > Leishmania > Leishmania braziliensis. The sequence continues at coordinate 351,063 of NC_009319.2, read as the reverse complement.
AGCGCATGCGCTGATGGTCTTCCTTAATGCATGTCACGATCGTCTGCAGAAAGCTCGCCCCCGGACGGGCACCAATGATGACAGCCGCGAAGGCTGCGTCGCGAGTTAGTTGGCCGAGAAAGTGGCGGAGGTCTGTGGAGTTACCGCGCCTATCCAGCTCTGTTCCCGCCAGTATCGGCATGACCTCCGTCTTGAGAAAGCGCTTCATCTCACCATGGGGGACTGGATGCGTACGATTTGTCATGTCGAGGAGCGCGTTCAGCTTGGTCGCCGCGTCCGTGATGGCAGTTGCCGTGACCACAGCAAGTCTACGCCTACCCAAACGCAGCATGTTGTGCAGAAAGGGCTGGTGTGCCTGTCTCTCTGTGAGTGTAAGGAGGGAGGGAGGGAGGGAGTGGGGCGGAATAAGGGACCCACCGGATGAGTGGAAAGGGAGGGGAGATAACGGGTCCCAACGCAGAGACCCGCAAGAGCAAACCTGTAACACCGCCTCCTGTCAGACTGTGGCACCTCGGTACGCTGCCCTTCAATCCCCCACGGACACAGATCAAGAAACCTTCGCACGTGATTGCCCCCTACCCCACCCCCTACAGATGGCTGTCCGCAACTACAAGGCTCTACTGACTCCCCCGTTGCTTCCACCCTAGACACCTTCCCCGCGTGAGTTTAATTCTTGCGCTCCCTTTCCTTGCCGAAGAGACCCCACTACATTCATTCACACGCGGGGCAATGGAGGGGTGGGGGGGAGGGGGGAAAGAGGGTGAAGAAGATTCGCGAGGGCCCCAGTACTATAGCCGAGGGAATGCACCAGCCACAGAATGCACGTCTTTGTGATCAGCGACGTGAGTATTCCTCACTTCCAGGGAGAGACGAAAGGTGTGAGAGGGACAGAGAAAAAGAGGGGGAGAGAGTACCTACAATGAGCAGCTCTTCTTGTCAGACGAGGGTCCATCCCCTGCAGGGTCGAGCGAGATGGCACGCATGACATGCTGCCACGACACTCGCATACATTCACGCACAGGGGGCTCGTAAGAGAGGCAGCACGTTTCCCACGATGTGTGGCTTCGAGAGCTTTTCTATCGGCCTGTAGCGCCATTTTTGGACTTTGGCAGTGTTGGCGCAGCTGCACGTTAGAAGCACGTACTCAGCCTGTTGTAACGGAAGGCGCTTCACGAGTTACCCCAGTCGCCTCGGCGCTCAGCACGGTACCAGCCGAGGGAGGGGGAAAGGAGAGATGAGCGTTTACCCTGCTTTGAACGCCACAGCATTCCCCCTCATTGCATTATTCGACTCGTCGCCTGCACAGAGACTGCTGCTCCTCGGTGTGCCGCCGACGCTGCTTTTCTTCGTGGAGGTTGTGTATGTGGCGGTTAAGCTCCATTATGCGCTCCAATAGGGCTTCTCGCGACGAAAGTAGCAGCGCTGTCCACGCTGCCGCCACCGCGTCGCGGTTCCTTGCCGTGGTGCTCCAGCGAGTGCCGCCAGCGAAGATGTGCTCGGGTTGTTCTCTCAGCTGCCTCGTAATGCGCCGCTTTCGCTCTACCTCGGCGCGGACGTCGTAGAGGCACTTGGAGCACAGATCCCACGTCGTGGTGCCCCAATCGAGCCCCTCAACGCACGACGAGGCCACTGCCTCTCCTGTGATACGCACGCCATTACAGAGGATACCTAAGTGGTTGAAGTACATCAGAAAAAGGGCAAAGGCGGCCTGGCGAGGAGTGGAACCGGTCAAGGGAACCAAGAACCGCTCTTCCTCGTCGGGGTCGGAGGAGTCCCGGCACCGTCCTAGCGACGCTGTCTCGGCATATGGGCGGAGTCGCTTTCGCAGTCGGGTGACCACCGTTTCCCTTGCAAACTCCACCGCGTCAAATCGTGGTGTGGTGTCCGTCGCTGCGGCAAAACGAGGAACACCTGTGTAACACGTAAAGGAGGCGGCCACACAACGCACACCGTCTGGTGGAACTGCTGCCGCGCTGTTCGCCTCGAGATCTGGCGGGCATTGCTGGGTGCCGGTGGCTGGTTGACTTTCTACGTCCTCGACGAGCGAAATGGGCTGGCCGCGGAAGCGCAGTGGAAACGGAAGGCGTGGTGGGAGGTAGAGAGAGACCCCGCTGCCGCGCACGTCGCGGTGTGACCGCATGAAGAGTCGGAGCTCTTCCGCGTCGGTCCATACTGTCCTCCACGCTTGGCACTTCGGCGACTGTCCTTGGTGACCGGGACGCGTCGCCAACCGGCTCAACCACCTATTGACGTTATCCATCCCTATCTTCACTGCGTGACGCGGTGACGTGACTGTTGGCCCTGTGCTGCCCGCGGCGCTGAAGGAGCTTGTGCGACATGTAAAGCGCTTCGGGCAAGGATCAGAGCCGCTAGGGGGTAGAGGTAGTTCAGAGGTGCACACAGTCAGCGGGCATTCTGGTCGAATTAGGTGTGTCTCGCCGGTGCGAAAGACGTGCTCGTTTGCCTGTTGCAGAGTCCGACGTGCGAGGTTGTCGTGCGTGCTGTGTTCTGTGTCGTCGTCCACAGCCATTGTGCTGGGCGTGTACACAACGGAGCTCGTAAACTCCACGAACGACTCATCGATCGGGTCAATGATGACACCGCCACTCAGCACACCGAAGCAGTTAAAGAGAGGACAGTCCGAGTCGACGGTACGCCTCGTTTCCTCCGGTGAGCTAGCAGACACATTGCCGTGGGCGGTCGCCGAGGGCATCGTGGGGGCTGCTGTTGCCGCCTCACGATGAACGCCAGAAAACACGTCCGCTGGACGGAATCGGCCGCTGGCGTCGGCCGTTCGGCATAAAAGGCCATTTAAGAGAAGAAACACACCAGGCGCATCCACTTGCCGGAAGGCCGATGAAGCAGACGGACTACTCGGTAGCGGCGGTGTACTGCCTATCGTGACCTCGTGCTGCAAATTCGCGCCCGAGGATGAGCAGCATGAGGATGGGTGAGGCATACACTCGCGCCTTAACAGAAAATCCTAATGCGCTCTCTTCCCCCTCACGCTCTTCAAAAAAAGAGAAAAAAAAGGAAAAGAGGACGGGGCAGCGGCGGCGTGGGTTCGTTATTGCCGTTGAGGTTGACACAAGAAGGGAAACAGCCAGCAGCATCCGCCCAGGTGCGGGAGAAGTCCAAGCGTGGAAGGGTGAAGGGTAGAACGTTCTCCGTCGAACGAGGTTCTTCACATAACACAACAGAGCACGCTCGGTCGATCCAAAAAGAGCTCGCTAAGGTCGGTGCAGGGATGAGGATGTCGCCTGGCTTGCCGTGGTCGCCTTTCAGTCTGCAGCTTCAGGTCTACATCACGCCGTAGTCACCGCCTCGCAGCCACGTACAAGTGCTGCCTCACGAAGGCGTGCGCGAGCACAGCCTACACCACCGGTCATGGCAAGAGCGACACTCTTCGGCTTTGCTGTTCTTTTCTTTTTTTCTTGAAGGAATGAACATTTAGTGAGCGCATCGCACCCCCGTGCCAACCCCTTCACTCCCTTGCTCACGTCAACGGAGACTGGTCACCGAGGGGGTGGGGGTGCTCAGAAAATTCGAGCTTACATCAATGATGGAAAACCGAGAGGTTTGTGTGTGAGTGTGAGTGTGCGTGTATGTGTGTGTGTGTGGGGGGGGGGGGGAGAGTTGGAAAGAAGAGATGCACATTACAGCCTCTCCCCCCAAGTAACGACCTGTACACACATGCAGGAATATAAACACGTAGGGTAAGCAACAGATGGGAGACATCAGTGAAACAGAAAAGCATACGAGGCAACCACTCGCGCCATGGCTGCGCTCCTCCTCCCTGGCCCTCGCCAGCGACCCAAGAGGAAAAAAAATAAAACGACCAAAAGAAGAAAATGATCGCGTCTCGGATCCGCCCACCGGCACGGCAGAGCGGGGTAAGGAGGGCGGGGGGCCGGCAGTGACCTAGACGCCACCGGGGGGGGCTGCGCAGGGTCGGGGGGGGTGTGAAGGAGGGGGGAGGGGGGTGGGGGGGCCTCGCCTCGCCCCCCCGGAAGGGCGGCAGGGCAAACATGCGGGCCCGGGGCGGGTGTTCGGTATGCCCCCCGGCTGTTACGAGGGTGGGGGGGGGTGGCTGGGCAATCCAAGTATGGCGAATAAGGCCCACCCCGTCCGGTTGGGACTGGGCGGAGAAGAGC
>NC_009319.2:300837-346809 GCF_000002845.2 Leishmania braziliensis MHOM/BR/75/M2904 | reverse complement strand
ATCGGCGCCGGCTAGCCGTTGCCCCTCGGCCGGCGGCCTTGGACACAGTGGAGCCTCTTTGGGCGTGCGCCGATCCCCTTCTGTTTCGCTTGTCACCGTCGGGTCCACCTTCGATATCGCCCACCTCGTGGGTATCGACCACACACGACTTCCGCTTCTTCACAGTTCGTGTTTCCTTTGCAGGTTCGAAGCCGAAGGCCTCGGGCGAAAGCTGCGAAAAGAGGGCGCTCACGTGTTCGGTTGTCAGGAAGGTGGATGCGCTGCGGCTCCCACGGGCGTTGGCAAAGCGCCCACCACCCTCAGCAGCACCATGGCTACCGTGGCCGTCTTCATCGACCGACGTTCTCTCCACCATGCTTTCCTTGCCGGAGGCTTGAAGGCTTGGCACGTTGATGCGCCGCCGGCTGTGGGGTGCAGCTGACGCAGTGGATGCTTTCATCTCCTGGCTGATTTGATCGTGTAGGTCATCAAGCACCTCTTCCACGGAAGCAGTGTAGGTGAAGGGATGATGCACTGCCGCGTAGGCCTCCACACTCATGACGCGCTCCTCATTCGCGGCTGCCCCATCTTTTTTGAAGACACTGCTAGGAAGGACAGTGTAGAAGAGGTCCGACACGTCGCCAACGTTGCTAGCACCTCCGCCGTCTGGGATGCTGGATGCCTGAGTCGCGACGCGGTACTTGGCGGGGCGGCTAGCGCAGCAGGCGCTGTCGTGCAGCATCTTCAGCGCGGAGTGATCTGAAGGACTCAAGTCGCGAACGGGTGCGTCGAAGACGACCACGCAGAGAAACGGCACCATTGGGTGGGGGCCGCCGAGTAGTCGCAGCAGCTGCGACGTCGAGGTAGAGATGGTGGAGAGAAAGTTGTACTTGGATAGAGGAGCCTTGGCAAGGACACCAGTAATTGCCTCTCCAATAGCGTCCGCTCTAGTACCCGACTCGGCGTTAGTGAAGACATGGATGAGAACCTGCTTTGTGTCTGCCGCAATCGCGTTACTTGCAGTCTTCCCGCGGAAGTTGACCGTCGTAGACGAACCCGCCTTGGACTGCCGGCGTGCGCCCGCCGCAACGGTACTAGCGACGCCCTTCACCTTCTCTGAACTACTCAGGGAATTGCCAGTAGCGCGCGTAGCCGGTGTGAAGCAGACATCTCTCCTGTCAGAGCCAGCGGCAGTCGTCATCTTGCCAGCTCTGGCGCTGGCAACGCGTAATGCGTGCCCCGCTGGCCCCGAAATCACCGTCACGAAGTCTTCGATGGATCGCGAGTGCATTTTGACGAGCTCCTGCTGAAGCGACCGCATGCCACTCGAGACGGCCTCCATGTTCTGATGCGCCTCCTCGATGGCATCGTCCAGGTCGCGCAGTTCTCGATCAAGGTTTGCCTGTTCCACTTGGTAGTCCTTCGCGCGGCTTGCTCGTGTGCCGCGCTGAAAGGCTGGCGAGAACTGGTTCCGAATGACGTTGCCGTGTGACTTGATCCGCGCTTCCATCGGAATCTCCACCGCGCCATGGTCCATGGAAGAGGAGATGTGGTTCTCCTGCAGCGACCCGGTGGCCGTCGCGCCGACTAATACACCGACAACCTCATTATCAAAGATGTCATTGCTCCGCACCGCCGACTCCGACTCATTTTCCATGCACACCCCCACGCAGTTGTCGTAGATATTGGAGTTTTTGATCACTGGGCATGAGCCGGCAGGCCCGCCGCTGAGGGGCGAGACGATGTTGATGCCGTTCTTGCAGTGTGACACGTTGTTGCCATCGAACAGTCCGGCTGTTTTGATCAGGAAACCATCCTTGGCGCAGTTGACGATGCTGTTACGAGTGCAGAGGAACTCCACTGCGCTGCGCTTGTGGGATGGGACTGCGTTGATGCCTTTGTAGGCGGACGAGTGCTGCACGAAGATACCGATAGGGGCCGTGATGATCGTATTGTCCGCCATCCGACCGCCGTAGACGACGGCACCACAGTCCAGGCTGGCGAGTACCCGGTTTTTGTTTACATCTGTGCGGTTGAAGGGAGCGAGCAGCAACCCTGTCACGCACTGCACGATGCGGTTGCCCGTCGCAATGCCCTCCGCGCCAGGCAAGCACTGCACACCGACTTTGCGATACGCGATTGTATTTTCATTGACAACGATGCGACCACCCTCCTGAATAACGACCGCAGCCGCCGCGCTGCTGCAGCCATCCGAGCGGGACGACGAGTCGTGCGCTGTTTCCGTGAGCGCGGCAATACCGCTGTCTGACAAGGTGATGAATTTGTTCTGCGTAAAGCAGGCTGCGCCACGCGTCTTGCCTACGACGGTGCCACAGAAGACGTTTCCGCGAAATGTTGCGTAGCCGTCCTCCATCGCCACCACGTCGCCTCCGCCCTCCGCTGTGGCGTTCTCCATGAACACGCACTGCTCAAAGACTGTCGTATCCGCCATGCCGAGTGTACTGCTGGCATCGATGGTGCCGTCGGTGGGTGTGTGGTCGACGGCAGTCCCTTTGGCAGCGCCATCGCTGCCTCTTCCCCGGCCTGCGGTACTCTGGGAGCCGCGCACCAGGACCCCACAGACCCGGTGACTCGAAAAAAGGCAACGCTTGACGTGCGCCTTCAGTTCTGCCAGCGCAACAGCCGGACTCGCAGCATCCCGCACGGCGTCGACGCCGATATCGTTATTCACAAAACAGCACGCGTCCACTACCGGCTCGGTGAAGGGGCCAAGGAGCAGGCCAGCCGGCAGCCGTGCCTGACTTGTGGCGGTGAGAACACGTGTGTTCTCGGGCAACAACGTCAAGGAGAAATTGCACCGCTGAAGTAGGAGCGTCCCTTGCTTCGGGTAGCGCATCGTCGACTCCGCGTTAATCTCCTGGGACGGCGACTGAGGCCCGTGCGTGAGCCCTGCAAGCGAGCCCACTGCGTCACTATCCCGCGTGTGCTCTCGAAAAACGCACTGGCGTACCTCCGGGCGAGAGCCACTTCCTACCACCTCCAGCCCTGCTCGTGCGTTTTTCTCGAAGAGATTTCCCTCGAGCGTCGGGGCAGCGCCGTTGCAAACAATGACACCCACGTAGTTGCACGTAAACCGGTTCTCGACGAGGGTGGTGGGAGAGGCGGAGGGTGCGTTCACCCCCCCAGACTCGCTTCCACCCACGAGGACAACGGGGGTGTAGTTATCTGAGAAGACGTTGCCCTGCACCACCGCCGGGCCGCCAGCTCTGCCACTTTGTAAGTACAGCGCCACCGTGCCCTGCGTGTGCCCACTGAACTCATTTCGGTACACCAGTGGCGCTTCCTCGCCGACGCATTCCAGCAAGATGGACGAGCCCTTGGCCGCTTTGAACGTGTTATGAAAGATGCGGGTTCGCAGGGCGTTCGGCGTCCTTGAACAGGGCGTCACGAGCCCAATGTGCTGCTCCTGCGCCACACGGAGTCCCACACCGTTGCCGTCAAAGACATTGCCCTTCCCGATTGTCGCACACGCCAAATGCCCCAGCACCGAGAGCGCGTCGTCTGCGATGTTCACAAAACTGTTGCGTTGGAAACGGACGCTGTGCGGCCCGAGGTAGCCGCAAAGTCGCACTCCGCTCTTGGCGTCGTGTATTTTGTTCTCATCCCACAGTAGCACACCAGGTGGGGGCAGTTGGAGTAGACTCGCCATCACGGGGACCCCAATGAGCACCTGAGAGGCGTAGTTCGACCCGGAGAGGGCGGCAGTCGTGTCCAGCTGCAGCAGGGTTCGGTCGCCGTCCTGCGTCAGGGCAACGTAGCGAGACGTCACGTAGACCTGCGTTTGCTCGTTGTTGAAGAGGTCGTTCTTCCGGAAGAGGGCGTGGTCCACCTCCTGGTTAAGCGCCTGCACCCCAAAAGGCAGCGCCACCTCCACCCGCGCCGTCGGCTTCCCCAGTATCAACTTCGAGCGAATTTCGCCGTACTGGGCCGCGAGGGTCGTGTTCAGCGCGCTGCGACTGGGCACCCAGCGCTCGCAGCTCACGTTTGCCACGTGCACCGCGTACACACCGTAGCGACGGTTCTGCGTAACGGTATTCCCCTCTACCACGATCTTGAAGTTGAGGGTGCCGTAGGCACAGTTTATCACGTCAATGTCTTGCGATGAGGCGGGGTGTGCAGTCGTCACGGCAGTGGCTGTGGAGGAGAGCGTCGGCGTACTTGCTCGCCGAAAGGGCTGCTGCGCACGTGCGTCTTTTGGGGTGTGTGGCACCACCCCAGTCGTACTGTTCGCGTCGCCACCAGAGGATGGGCTGGTGCGGTCGACTGACGCCGCCGTAGCCGCGACCGCGCTGGTCGTTGTGGATGCCTGGAGTCGGTGAAACACCTCGATGTGCACCCCATCCCTGTTACCGCTAATGACATTATCAGCGATGTGGGCGTGGTGAAGAGAGCCCACGCGCTGCCGTTGCTCCTCGGCCTCCAGCCCGTTTGGACAAGAGAGGGAGAGGCTGTGATGCAAGAACGACGCAAAGCTGGCGTCGAGGCTTTCAAATGTAGTGGATGCGGCTATCTGTAGGGCCGCCAAAATTCCAGTCGCGCAGAGCAGCTGTGTACTGAAGAGAGCACCAGGCTCCCCGCATGCAAGAGGTGGCGCCTCTCGTTCCACAGCAAAAATGTCCACCGCTGTGCTGCTCGCTGTCGACGTCCTCCGTTTTGCAGTGTCAGGTAGTGAGACCACCATGTCCAGCTTCTTGTTCGCTTTCTTGTCGTCATCCATGCGAAATGATTTGTGCAGCACCGAGTGGTGATGTAAGACGCCTTTGGTGATCCGCACACCGCTATTCTGGTGCTTGCTAATTCGGTTGCCCTGGATAGTCACCCGACTTCCCGCCTGCACCCACACCCCGATGCCGCCGTCGGCCGTGGATACGTCCGCATAGTCGGCCAACGCCACGCCGCCAAGGTACCGCCAACCCGACGCCGCCGCGCCACCAGCGCCAAACGATGCCCCACTTGCAGCGTCAAAGAGCGCTGACGGTGCGCAGCCGCTGGCGAGCGTCAAACCGCCAGAAGAGGCAGCGACGAGCTCGGCGAGGTAGCGCAGGGCGTCCGTCATGATAAAGACGTGGACCGCGGCAAGGTGAGTCATCTGCTCGTACGCGCGGGAGCACATGCGAAGCGGCCGATGCGCGGCGATGGCGGCAGCTCGCACGTTGTCCTCTACAGTGCTCACCATCGACTGCGTGAAAAATGACTTGGAAAAGGTGCAGTCAGCGAAGCTGCGTGGTGTGTGCTGGCTCGTCGGTGGGCGACACCAGCCGTTGTTCGACTCAATGGCGCCTTTTGCAATGTACCCCTTCGCTCCGCTCGCCGCGTACACGCCAGCCAGCCCGTTGCCGCAGATGTCGTTCGCATACGCCGAGACGGCTGACCCGAAGCGCAGGAGGAGGCCAAAGAAAGTGTTGTTGAGAATTTTGTTGCGCTGAAGATATGGATGGCAGCCGTACCCAGCACCGACGCCGACGCTGCACTCGGTGATGGTGTTCTCGATAAGACTTATCTGCTTCAGCTGGCGCTGTTGTCGGTGTTCATCACTGTCAAGAATCTGGGAGGTGCCAAGCAGAGCTTCGTACCCGCCGTAGGCGTTCTTCACTGCATTGCCACCAGACCGCTTTCTCTCCGCGTGCGTCTTCTCGAGCGCCGAGAAGTCCCAGTGGTCGAAGCGGTCGTGGTAAACGCCCATCATTCGACTGCGTCGAATAACATTTTTTTCAAAGGTGGCGCAGAGTCGATCGCTTCGCACGGCTGTCTCGCGGACCGCACCGAGATAGGGTGTCGGTGCATCGTGGAGCGGCTCGTCAGTCGATGGGTCCGCTGGCGAGGCTTCAGCAGATTTCTCACTAGGGCCACCGCAGGACAAGATGAGGGGTGAGCGCAACGGACATCCCGATAGGACGCTAAGTAGTAACACGCCATGCAGTTCGTTTTCTTCGATGGTGTTCTCCGTGAAAATCGGCGTGGAGGTGAGGATGCGCGCATTAGTCACTTCCTCGTGTGACATGTGAAAAGGGGTGGTTGGGCCGCAGAATACCACGACGCCCGTCTCGCAGTGACGGATTGTGTTTCTGCGAAACACGCCTTGACCACTCACGTCCACCAGGACGCCGCAGAAGCCGCAATTCTCGATGCAGTTGGAGTCGGCGAGGCTGGGGTGTGCCATGTCGGAAACGTAGACACCCGAGTAGGTGCAGTCGTGGATGTGGTTCGCCGTGTAGCAGCCGTGGCCGCCGCTGGTGAAAGCGAAGCCGTCCATGCATGTGTGAACCTCATTCTTGCTCATCGAGCAAACGGTAGAGTTGTGCGCCACGCATACGCCGTACGGGGCCCCGTAGATGGTGTTCTCGGTGATGGTTGTTTCGTGTGTAGCGCCATCGAAGTGGTCAAGGAGGATGTTCGCCTCGTCATGGCCGTGGATATTGTTTGCCTGAATCAGGAGTAGCGTTTTTAGTTGGGCGGGTGAGGACTGCTGCTGCCGTACCGGCAGAGGTCGTATAACACATCTGCAGTCTTCAGCGCCGAATTTGGTCAGCAGGACCGCCTGCGCACGCGCCGCAGCGTACGTAGCGTCGCCCAGGATCCCATAGGCGTTGTTGCGGAAGATGACATTCCGCTCCACCGTGCCACTTGGAAATGAGTCTAGCAAAACGCCCCCACGCAGGTTGGCCGTGATGGTGTTGCCGCGAACGACGCTCGACGCCGGCCGCACCACGCTCGTTCGCCGTTGCGCCCCCGCGTCCGCAATGCTGCGCAGCACACTCGCATCCGTCTTGGTAGGGCACAGGCTAGAGTGACGCGGTGCAGTGTGTGATGCCCTGCCCTGCGCCATCGCCGACGAGTCCGTGTCGCTCGGATCCGCGTCACTAAGATAGACAGAGTGGATGTCAATTACTGCCGAGTCCATTGAAGAGCCAAGGTGCACCCCGATGTCGTTCCGCGTCAGCTCATTCTGCTCAAAAAGGCCGATGCTGTCCGGTGCAATGTGCAGCCCACTCATCTGACAGTCCCTCACCTTGTTCTCCGAAAAGACCGGGTTCGCCTGCCGCTGTGTCAGCACACCTGTGCCATAACAGTTTTCAATGACATTTTTTGTGAGTAACCCTCTGCCACAGTCCGACACCAGCACACCGACCGCCTCGCGTGCGATGTTGTTGTCCCGCAACGTCGGATTGGACGCCTCTAGGATAAACACACCACACTGGAAGTTTTCGAAAATGCTGTTGCGCAGGAAACTGCCACCAGCGCTGCGCGCGCAGACTATGCCACAGCCAGAGCGCGAGCCTGAAATGACGTTGCGCAGCAACTCCGGCTCGGAATACGCACCAGTCACCAGCACGTTCGCGATGGCGTTCGCTGAGATCGTGTTGCGTTCAAAGAAGCCATGCCCCTCGTTGCACACGACCACGCCTCCTTGCGAGCTACCTTCGATGCGATTGGCGCGAAACACCGAGGAGGCGCCCTCCGTCAAGAGCACGTTTGGGCCAAGATTGTCGAGGATGCGGTTGTCCACGAACACTCCGAGAGCGTTATTGCGAGCATGCACCCCTGCTCGCGTGTTGGCTGTGATTTCGTTGTTCTTGACGTAAGGGTCGGCATCCCGCTCAACGAGGATGCCGTCGCCGTTCGAGCGGATTGCGTTGGAAAGGACGGTGCAGCGACTGCACGAGTCGATGTGGATGCCGGTGTCTGCGGAGGCGGAGATGCGGTTATGCGAGATAAAGGCATCGGCCCCGTCGGTGCAGCGAACCTGCGCTTGCAGGTTCCCCGTGAGGTGGTTGAACAGGATAGTCGGCTTGCTACCCTCGGCGACAGAGATGCCGCCTTCACGGTTCTGCGAGATTACGTTGGCGCAAATGAGTGTCTGGCTGTGTTTGTCGACACGGGTGCCGGTGCCAACGTGCGTGGCGATGATGTTGCCGACAATCAGACCGCGGCTCATGTTGGTGAGTTGAATGCCGTCTCGCTTCCCGCTTACCATCTCGTTGCCGATGATGAAGGGATTCGCAAAGTTGGTCACCAGTATGCTGGCGCCGCGAGAGCGCAGGAAGCGGCAGCCGGTGATGAGCGGATGCGCTGCGCAGTCCACGACAATGGCGTACGTTCCACAGTCCTCAAACACACACTCCTCCACCAGTCCGTACCCGTGACGGCCAAAGCGAATGGCACAGACATCGCAGTTGGAGAACTTTGTGTTGACGATGTCGATGCCTTTGTTCCCGCGCAGCTGCAGCATTTCCCGCTGCCATGACAGGCCGTCCTTTTGGTGGCTGAGCTGCGTCCCCAGCATGTCGTTCAGGATGTCGGCGAACGTGTTTGTCGAGTTGGCGCCAAGCCCTTCAGTCACGAGCGGGACGGTGCCCGCAACAAACCCGAAGGACGGTTGCAGACAGGTGGGGTGGGCCTGTAAGGCCATGTTCACGAGCTGCTGGAGATTTGACCTGAGCTTGTCCAGCGCGTACCACTTGCTCTCTGCGCATACAAGCGGATTCGTTGACGAGGTGGTGGACAAGAAGTAAGCCGCGTCGTACGTACTCGGAGGAGGAGTGCTACCCTGCACCGGTGTCCACTCAAAGGCCCGCTTCGGGTTTGGTAGTTCGTCAGCCAAGAAACGATCAATCCCGCTCATGTGGCTGCCGTTGACGGTGATGTTCAGCCCAGCGTCGGCTGAGCCACCAATGCCAGATGCGGCTCCTGTCACGGCGACGGTGGCACTCTGCTGCTGGAAATACGACGCTCGGTTGTTGGAGCACTGTACATCGATTCCCACACGGCAGCGGTCCAGTACGTTGTCACCGGAAATACGCAGCGTCTGATGATCCAGGGAGTACCGGAAGCCCTCCTCTACAAGGGCCAAGATGCCGCAGCGCCGTTGGCACCGAATAACGTTGCCTCTGAGCTGCGCCGTGCCAGGGCCCTCAATCAGCACACCAATCTCGCCTTCTATGAACTCGTTCGAGGCGATCGTCGGTGCAGCTCCTTGGGTAAGGACAATGCCGCACGCACTCCCTACTATGTTCATAGAAACCCCACCTGCCCCGCTGCTCATAGCGTCGCCGGAGATAGAAAAGTGGCAATGCGACACCTCGACGTGGCTGCAGGACAGGTACGACGCACCAAAGTCGCGGCTGATAGAGCTGACAGCACCGGAGAGCTTCATCCCATCGCCGCAGGTGGTATTGTCGATCGTGCACTCTGTCACCGCCAACTCGCCGCGCGTGTCGATGTCGAAACAGACGCTGCGGTGATTGCGTATCGTGGAGGATTTGATGATGCCACCGCCACTGTCTTGCACTACAATGCCCACGCCGCTGCCGCTTTCCTTGATTGTACACTCGTCTAGGTGTGCCTCGGCGGTGCCGCCGATGAGCACCGAGCTACAGTGGCAGCGGAAGAGGATCGGGTTGCCGGCGACGGCGACAATAGCGGCGTCGAGCGTGCTGGTACTGCGAGATGACACAATAATGCTCTCCATGTAGACGTCGATCCCAGGCGTTGCAATGGTGATGGTGGATGAGCGAGAGAAGATGTGCGGATCTTCACCCTCAGAGGCGACCAACTCCAGCGGTACCTGAATAGCCACGGACTCATGGTACTCACCGCCTGTCAACTCGATCCGATCAAACGGCTTTGCAAGAGCAATGGCATCAGCAATGGACCGATGTGACGGGTTCTTGGCGTGGGTATTCACGACGATAGTGCGAACCTTCTTCTTCTGCCATCGGCTGTACCGCTGCAGAACGGCATAGCCTCCCTCTTCGAACATTTGAGTCCCTGGCGCTCACAGGAGCTTCTCCAGCGTGCGTTGTATGGGTGTGTGTATGTGTGTATGGGGGGTACAACTGACTATGGAAAGAAGTAAGGAGCAACGCCCGTGGAGCAGCCCAAATGTTTGCGTTAGTCTGCACGCGAGCTGCGCCTTGCCCTCGACGTTTCTGAGGCTCTTGATAGTGAAGCCAGCTGCTCTGTTCTGCAAATGCGTTCTAGCAGTCGCGCCACCGGCAACAGTGGCACAGATGATGTACGATAGGCTGTGCAGCAGGGTGCACTCCCCCCTCAGCAAACGAAAAAAAAAAGAAAGGGGTGGGGTGGGGGGAACGCGGAGAAACGGCGAAGACGCCGCTGAGACGCTTCTATTCAGCGTGTTTAAGACAGTAAATCAGCGCAGCGGCCCACCACACGCTCGTAAAGGCGGGACCACCTGTGCGTAGGCGTACTAGACTCGAAGTCGACAATACCCGCAAGTGTGTGAAAGTCGCTCCGCTCCTTCGAATAACAGAAGGAAGAGGAGGAGCGGGAGGCGCGGCTATGACAAAGCCGAGCAGCAACACTAACGAAACAGAGGGACAACCAAAGAGAAGGAGAGACAAGAGCAGCACCTCTGCGAGTGAATTGTACGTTCCCTCGCGAGTTGCGCGGCACTCAAACAGAGACGTACGACCCCCCCACACACACACACACATGCAAGAGGATGAACACGACAAACCACAGTGAAAGATGGCTCCCCAAAGAGACGAAAAAATGAGATGACGAACAACGCGGGGCTAATCACGACGGACACACACCCCACAGTCGCCCTTCCACCGTCTGACAAAAAAAAAGCAGAACACAAGAGAGAAACAAGGACGAGAGTGAGTGGAGAAATCGAAGAGCGAAGCAGCAGAGCACGACTCAGACCCGCCCATACGCACATATACACGCACAAGGGAGAGAGAGAGGTGCGAGGGAACACACGGGAAGAGAAGACAGAAAGGGGCTGCCGTACATCAAGTTGAGAAGCCAAACTATACGCAATAACAAACGAAAAAACAAAAACAAAAACAAAAACATAAGCCGAAAGGAAAGCGGAGGAGGAGGGGAGGTGGCACGCTGAGAGAGAGAGAGAGAGGGGGGGACAGTACGGGTAAGGGTGGGGGGAGGGAGGGAGGGAGAAGAGAGATCCCCAGAGGGAGGAAAAGAACAAACACGATCACGAACACGAACGCAACACTTACTGCACACACACACACACAAACGCACACTCACATCAGCCGAGAAAGTGAATGAGGAGACTATAAACGAAAAAAAAAAATGAAGCGGAAAAGGGAACAGAGAGTGCTGACTGTAGTCCTAGGCGGTGGGTATAAGACGAAGAGAGTTCCGCGGAGCAACACGGAGCAGACGAGCGGGGGCTCTTCGCGTAATTAGCCAAAAAAACAATGATTAAGAGGGGGCTCCGCGAGGAACACAATAGGTTATTCTAAAAGGGGGGATGAGCAAAGTGGCACTGAACACTAACCGAATGCGAGGTGGTGGTGAGGTAATGGGGGAAGGGGCAC
This sequence comes from Leishmania braziliensis MHOM/BR/75/M2904, assembly GCF_000002845.2. NCBI lineage: Eukaryota > Euglenozoa > Kinetoplastea > Trypanosomatida > Trypanosomatidae > Leishmania > Leishmania braziliensis. The sequence continues at coordinate 335,497 of NC_009319.2, read as the reverse complement.
AGTGGGGAAAGGCAAACTTGATACGTGGCTCTCAAAAGAGACTTACCGCTACGGAGTACGCTACTACCAGACACCGACTGGTTGTGTCGTAATGTTCGGTTCTCACCCACCTGTTAGCGCTGCCGTGGCTGCTAGCAGAGAGGGTAAAGCGGAGAGGGTGGGGAGGAGGGCAGCATGGAGAGAGAGAGAGGGAGAGAAGAGTATGACAAAGTGATGTACGTTAGTAAAACCGGTTGTGTGACGGTGACGCAAAGTGGGCAAGTCGGGGCGGTGGCGAGCATCATATGCGCCCCCCCCTCACATCCTTCCCCGCGTACACATGAAGGGGTGGGTGGGGGGGTGGAAGTTGACGTGATGGCTGTGCCGCCTACGGCACCTAAGAAGAAATGACGCCGTCGGAGCAGCTCTCAGTGGGAGCAAACAGCAACGAGTATGCACGTGTGTGGTCCTAAAGTGCACAACCACAACGTAAGAGCCGTCGGGTCGACGATCGCCGCAGTATCGCTGAAAAAGCACTGCAGTAGCGCGTCTTTGATTGCGTTTCTTTTCCCTCACTTCCTTTCCGCGACGGTGCATCGCTCACCAGGAGGTACGCGCACCAGTGGTGGGTGGGTGGGTGGGTGGGTGGGGGGGGGGGGCGATAGACTGACAGAGAAAGAGAGAGATGGAGTGGGGTGCGATGGAGGATCAAAGAACGCAAAGGTAAGGTGTTTAAGTTGTTCTTCCCAGTATAGCAGATGAAAGAGAGCGGTGGCGATGGCGGATTCCAAAGCACGCAGAATGACTTTAAAAGCCCGTACGGAGACGAGGAGGCACACATGCAAAGATGAGGATGAGAGTAAAGGGGGGAGGGAAGACATGACCGAAGTCGCTGCCCGTTTTATCAGACTTGTATCTCCGCACCTCAGAGAAGAAGAACTGAAGGGAAAAAAAAAAGAAACCGACGTTCTCTGCTGGTCGCGCGTCGTCGTGCGCCTCGTCCCGCGGGTGGAATCGCACATTCCACTCATCCACACCTCGCTTGACTCACGCTTTCTTCGATGACACCGCGATCTCGAATCCCACAGTCCGCATCCCCCTGCCTTCGAGTTCAAGTGCTACAGTCTGGCACAGCTGTAGTAGCGAGGTACCCTAAATCTGATAGCGAGCAATCTCTCTTCCCAGACATCCATGTTGCGGCCTCGCGGAAGAATGCGCCCAAGCGGAATGGTGCGGCGTTGGGTTGTCCTATCCGGTGGTTAAGCGCATGTGCGGATATAGTGGCCCACATGAAGCGTCCACAGCCATCGCTGAAGCGCTGCTGCACCATGCACCTGGCAAGGGCCAGAGGCAGTTGTGCCGCGATTCTCCTGGCCATGCGTACGTACCACCTGACGATGACGGACGGGGGCTGAGTGGAAAATAGGCGCTCGTACCTTGCTGGACGCTTTACCTCAGGCTAGGATACCGGCCAGCCCGTGAATGCCGCGCGTCCAATGGGTGTGTGGCAGTCTCTCTCCGTAGGTGCTGGCCTGGTGTACAGCCTCCCGGATTGCGTCTGCCGCAAGCGTGACCAGTCGTGCTCACTTGCAAAGGGGCGGCGTTGGAATGTAGTCTTGGTGAAGACCAATCCACCTCGCGGCGTGTCCTCTTCTCCTGTGAGACGCCTCCTCCTGTACCGTCCCCCCTCTCTGGGGCACCCGACGGAGAGCCCTGCCTTCATTTTCTCTTGAGGGCCGTCGCTACTGGTGTTGCTCCTCTCGCATGGGCTCTCTTTGCTGCTCCTCAGCACTGCCTCCGCGGAAGAAGCCTCCCACAGCTGCCCCGACCTGGGCCACGCGATCCCTGTTAGCGCAGCTCTCGAGTAACCACCATCGCAGCCATGGCGTGGATGGGCTTTGCCGCAGGCTTGCCTTCAGATCCTTTGACCTGGCGATTCACCTTGTCAACCAGACCAGATGCGAGAGCGTTCGAGTTGCCTCGCCATCTCACCCACACCTGCCACACCCGCTCGGTTCCCTCAGGTGTCGTCAACGAGAAGATGTTCTCACCACCAAGCAATGCGTTATCCTCCAGTTTCTTGTGAAACCCCATCACAGCACTCTGCGCGCCGCCAACCAGGCCGCTGCTTGCTGCCTTCCACTCACCCGGTAAGAAGGGATGCGCTGAGCTCGCGCCACTTTGCAGAGAAAAGGGGGTACTGCAGTTTGGCACCTCGCTCACCAGTGGGAAGCCACCGTGCCCCCCCCCCCCCGTCTCAGAGGCTGGCCACAAGCCAATTATGCGTTCTGATGAAGTCACAGGTGCTGAAGTGGAGAACTATGTGCATCAGTGCGTAGCTTGCATCGCTCAGGTCATCTGAGAAGAGCACGCACTAGCCCAGACTTACCGCCACGGGAGTCAAATGGCTTTGCCGGGTGAGACTCACGGAGCTCTCCTCTCCTCTAGCTCTCCTCGAGCTGCAGGCTTTCAGTGCGCTGCGGTTCCCTTCCTCCCAACGTGCCTCAGCCTTGATCGGCACCTGGATCGAAGGGTAGACTTGTAACTAGTGCTCGCGCATACGTCTCTCCTCCACAAAGTGCTTCGAACTTGCCACGCTTTCTTTGGGTTGCCTCGGTACTGAGGGGGGCCGACAGAATCGTCCTCCTTTTTGGCCTCCCGTTCTTCCACTGCGGTGTAATTTGCCCTTTACCTCTCACGGAGTGCAAGACGCTGCTTACATTCATCGGCTATCGACTCCGGTGTCCGACTGGTAACGAGACGGGCGAAGCCCTTTTCGCTTAACAGGCGTGTCGTGTGGAAAGAAGGAGAGAAAACTGTACAGCGCAAGAGGCGCGCTCTGTAGCTGCAATGTTGTGCGAGTAAAGGAGAGGACAGGTGCAAGAGGCTATGCAGACTTGAGGGGTTTGTCGGATCATGAGACTCCATGTTGTGGTCCGATGCTAGGCGCTTAGAAAAACGATACGTTGCTCGACGGTTGCCACTTGTCAGTCCTTTTATAAGTCCAGCAAAGCGTAGGCAATCTCTGGTTTTCTTTTCATTACTAAGTGGGAAGAAAAACACAAGGGCTGGAGTGGCAGGGGGATCGCAGGCGCTGGCTCCCGCTTCCGCCCCTTACGAAATGCTTCAGCTGCGTGGTGCGGCGTTCAGACTTACAGGCGCCAGCATGAAGAACAGCAAATCACATGCATGAAGCTCGCACTCTCCCCTCATCGCTCACGAGTTCCTTCTTCAAATAATCCTCTAGTTGCATTACGCAAGCCTTTTGGCAAGGTCGCCACTCTTCTGCATGGCCTCCAATTCGCTGCAGCCGCCAACGAACTCCCCGTTGATGAAAATCGCCGGGACTGTCTCGTGTTTATATGCCTTCAGAATTTGATGGCGAAGATCCTCGCCGTTCGCCATCTGGTCACACTCATACACTCTTACATCCTTCGTCGCCGACGTGAGGATCGACTTGGCACGAGTGCAGAAGGGACAGTGCACCCAAGAGAACACGACGACTTTGTTCTGCCTAATGAGCTCAGGGACAGTGGTGGACATGGTTGACAAGCAGCGTTGCTAACAGCGGCGGGAGAACGTACAAGTTGAGAGACGAAACGCTGAGGAGGAGGAGGAGGAGGAGGCGGAGAGAGAAGGGCGTTGGAGGGGATGGAAGCTGAGGCTCGCTTAGTAAGCTGTGAGGCACGGATATGACGTGTGTAGAGAAAAACAGGAGGAAGCGCGAAGGGGAAGCAAAACAAAGAGTATGAGGAGGCTACTGTAAGAACAGGCCCAGACGTCCAGCAGTGAACGCTGAGAAGGGGGTGCTTGCGTGGAACCACGTACTACGCGGTGCGAGGCGTGGTGCGACACCACGCTGACATGAAAAATGAGACGCGTATCACACCCTCATCAGAGGTGATGCACATGACAGTAAAGTGGCAAGACCGCGCTCGTGGCGTACCGTGGCTAACACCACTATGCCGCCTACTCGCTGTCGTTCCATTCGTCAAGCGGTCTTTGCTTCCCAATTTGATTCATTTCCGCTTTGACTGCTCGCCGTTTGAGGAGGAGGCGGCGCAGCAGCGAGGGGGGGGGGCGGGAGAGAGAAGAGCCGGCAGGCGGAGTAGGAAGCAAAGGTGGTCGCCTACCCGAACATAGGTCCACCAGTCCAACACCATCTTCCCTCAGTGCCGGTGCGAAGAAGTCAAGTCCTGGCCCCCCCCCAAAGCACCAGCAAGCACGAGGCACACCGGGGTTCGTGTGGAAAGAGATGCCCATCTGCGCGGCGGCACCCCCGCAAGCACACAGGCACCCAGGCACCGCTTTGGCACCTGGGTAGGAAGCTGTGCCGTGTCCTCACATGGAGACGTGGCGCTGTACAAAGGTGTCGAGCCATGCCAGGTCTTCCGCCTTGCTGCGTAGGAGGCGCAGCACCTCTGCCTTGTCGGCGAGCTGGTTTTCTCGCAGGTAGACCGTGTCAAACACGCATTGCTCTGGATGCTGGGCGACGCACTCAAGCAGCGTGTGTAATACAGAGAAAACCTCATGCGTACTTAAGCCAGCATGATTGAGGTGCACCCGCCGAAGCGTCGGGGAGAGGTGCGACGCCAGCGTGCGGAACGCGTCGCACCAGGCGTCTTCAGAAGAGTGGGCATCTATACCCCCGCATGCGTGTGTACCCACCGGGTTGTTTGTGAGGCCAATCGTCTCGAGCCGCGGAGGCAGTTCGCACCCATTCTGTGACTGGGCAGTGTCGGCCAGGAAGAGCAGTCCGGCGGAGGTAATGTTATTTGAGGCGAGCAGGAGACGGCGAAGACCGCGAAGATTCGCGAGAAGACCGCTGCAAAGCAGTCGCAGTCCTGCATCGCCCAGCTCGTTGCACTCAAGATCCAACGTCGCGAGGCACACATATGCAGGCGGTAGCACTGCTTCTGCTGTCGAGTTCCATAATAGCTGAGGGAAAACGACTATGTCAGCTAGTGATACGTTGCCTGTCGCGCCGCGGTCGTCGGTGCAGAGATGGCGTGCCTGCAGCCGGCAGTGGCGCATTTCTATTCCACCAACGGATCTTAGCACGGAAACTGCCGACGAAGCTGCGCTTTGACTTGCAGCCGCATTTGGTTCTCTCTGTGCGTCGCTTGCGAGTTCCTGCAGCACCGATAATAGTGTAGTCAACACGAGGGAAGACCATGCCTCGCCGTGCAATACGGTGCTTCCACTCAGTTGTAGAGGCGTCGTGTCGGGCCTATCCCAGTGACCTTTGCGGCTCCTTGCTGAAACGTTGGACTGCAGCTGCACGCCATTCACCTTGAGGAGAAAGTCGCGTGGCGCCAAATTTCGCTGGGCAAGCCGCTGATGCCTCTCCATGTCGCGCCGCAGTGAGGCGAGCAGGACGTCGTGCAGGTGTGCCTCCATTACTACGCAGGAATTCATGAAGGAACGAGAGAGAAGCAAATGCGGAAGCGAGTGTAGGGCAGCGCAGGTGAACGAGGAGGGGGGGGGGAGAAACTAACATGAGAAAAGAAGCACTGCACGTGGGAATCGTCAGTGACCAGATCGAATAAAACGTGGCAAAAGGGCAGAGTGCGGGGTGCTGTGCATCATCCACACATGGCGCTGTGTGCTGGCAGACACGCGAGACCACTTTGGTCGGCGAGGATTGTGCATCTGTGGCTATGGACGCTTCTGCCCGTTTTGTTGGTCATGCAGCTCCCTCTCCACTGGCACTGCGCCCCCCCCCCTCCTGGGTGTGCGATGTGGTTTTTATTGGACGCGGTGAGGAAGGATCGCGTGCAGGCATTTTGACGTGGTTGTTCCTCTGCGGCGATATCCTCACCCTTTTGACAGAGCGAAGGCGCCACCTCCGTCTCCACGACTGCACAGACACACACACACACACGACGATGATGGAAGTCCACTACTGCCCCTGTGTGAGCCTCAAAGACGTGCGACAGAGAAAGCGTCGTGGCCCAATCTTTTCCAAGAAAAACAGAGAGCAGCGATAAAGTAGGAAATCCTCTACTACGTGGCGTTGCAGCGGAAGGCAGTCGCACGCCGCTAAAGCAGACCCACAACAGAGAAAACCCGATAACAAAAATCAGCGAGGTCCGAGCACGCGCCATGCACAGAGAGGGGCCCACCCCCTCCACCAGGTAGGGGAGAGCGCAAACAAAACAAAAAAGAAAGAAACGTTCAAACTGGTGAGAAACAGCCAGGGAGAGAGAGAGAGGAAACAAGGTCAGTCGGAGACAACGCAACTCCGCACTCGCCGAGCAAAGTGCCTCCTCAATCACAGAGAGAGAGAGAGAGAGCGAGAGAAGAAATCTCTTAGAGATATGGGGGATAGGAAATCAGCTGAGCGGCAGAATCAAAGAAACGAGTACACTCTCCTTCCCAACACAAGAGAGACGTACTGGCCCAAATTGAATGTTCACTCTCTTACTCACAGAATACCGATGGCTGAATCACGTTGGTGTATACGTGCGTGCGTGTGGCTATCCAAATATGAATATTGTTAACCCAAGAGAGACCTTCGCCCGCGTCTTCTCTTATTCCCTCACGTGTGCAGGACGGCATTGCCAGCCGCTGCAAGACCAACGAAACCTATCAGCTGTGGTGGAGAGGCGCGCAACCTGAGAAGTGGCGGCGAGAACGGAGGACAGGTGGGACAAGGAGGAGAGCTGGTGAGCAACAGTATCGCGGTTACGCTTCTTGATCGCACAGGATATGACGAGCAGAGACACGAACACCAAACCTGCACCGAGACAGGCACCCGTACGCTGGCAGATGAACCCAGCCGATCTACACGTGTGTGTGTGTGTGTGTGTGGTACGAGTCTCCAGAAGTGCTTGAGAATGGGAACTCTCGTGATGTCATCAAGATGAGGAGGCGGTGGCGTGCGTGCTATGGATGATGGATGTGCAAAGATTAAACCATGCGGTATGGAACTCAATGCGGGGGGGGGGTGCGTGGCACGAAGAGAAAGAAATGCACAGCACCGCCCAGAGAGGGGTACGGTCGAGAAGAGAGGAAGTGGTGACACAGAGGAGGGGTATGCGCACTGTAAAGGTGCAGAGAGAGCGAAGGTGACTGGAATGCCCCATGCTTCTCACTAAGCCCGAGGAAGGTTGGCTACGCATGTGCCATCGCCAGGGACAGGGTGAACCCAGCAAGGTATGAAGACATGATGTGTGTATGTATATGAGCGCAGAGAAGCATCTTCACGATCACGAAATGTGTACAGGGTGGTCTCACGGGGAGGGAAAACAAAGAGTGAGAGAGGACGCAGTGCTTCTTCGCTGTGGCTCTCTAGCCACTCCAAGCGTTCTCCAGTGCCATGCTGACTCACCTAAAGAAATGGCATTTGGAAAGGGCAAACGAACCGAGGCCCTGGTGGCAGTACACAGGCGCTGAGAAGTCCTTGAGCGCGCGAAAGGCCCCCCCCCCCACACACACACACACGGACGCGCTGGAGCGTAGAGAAGTAGAACAGCCGGAAGAAATAAGGACAAAGCACACCCGCGCGTTGCAGGGACGGTCATGCCAGTCGAGAGAAAAGGGGAGAGGGAGAGGGAGAAAATCGACGAAAAGAGAAATGGAGAGTCAAAAGGCTTTGCAGACCAAGTACTCCCCTCTCCCCCGAGCAGCATCCATGCAAACGACACAGGCCACCCAGGAGGCTAGCATCCACAGAGGGCGAGTTCACACAACCGCACTCATTAGTCACTGTTCAAATCTCACAACTACACCCCCCCGGCCCAGTCTTTCCGTCCCCCCCCTCCCCTCACACCCACGGAGCACTACAAAACACTTCTTTGATTACTCTCAGAGTCCCTCTCAGTGCTTCTCAGCCCATTTGGAAAGACAGTCGAGTATAGCGCGCGCCTCAACCACTTGCTGACACACATCCGCGTACGCCGCCCAGTCGAAGTCCTTGGGGGCGTACTGGCGCACCTTTCGAGGCAGAAATCGCTGATCAAAGGCGCCATAGGAGTGGTCGCTGTGGAAGCGCAGGTAGTACAGGAAGAAGACAAGCGAGTTGGTAATCGTGATGATGTACGAGACCGGCTCCATAATGTCCCAGTCTAAGTCGAAGTAGGTGAGACGGGAGATGACGGCGAGCTGAGCACCGGCGTAGAGCAGCGCACCTCCCCACACCGTGCGACGCCAGCGTGCTGCTCGCGCGATGGCGGGCTCCAGTTGATTCCGCATCGCCTTCTCTCTTTTGGTTAGCTCTGCGACACGGCGCTCCGCTTCCTCCAGCAGAAAGCTGCTCCCATTCACTGACGGCACCGAGTTCGTCGCAGGCGTCCCGTTGCCGGCGTTTGACGCGGTTGCCGCATTGCGAATTATTTCCAGTGTTTCAAGGTACAATGCCGGCCGCAGGTGAATCAAGCTCCCGCCGTCCAGCACCACCACCACACCCGCCGCCTCCAAGTCTGCCAGGGCGGCTTCCGGGTCCTCGACATGCGCAGTGGCGCAGAAGTGGCAAAACTTGGTGCGAGAAATAATGATGTGTTGCTCGCCAGGGGTGAGTTGCGCACCCACGTCGGTGCCGTCCAGTTCGGTGTGCTGCTGCAGCGCTTGGCGCAGTAGCAGAAGGGGGGTGAGTGTCGCGAAGTCGTTAGCCGACAAGGCCGCTGACTTCGAAGGTCGTGTGTGGTAGGCGCGTGAGGTGACAACTGTGCAGCCGAGTGTGCTGAGGCGACGGCAAACGTGTGAGAGAGTCGGCGCGGATTGAACACTCGGCAGCAGCCCGCAGTGGCGCCAGAGTACCGTGCCACTCAGCGATCGCATTCTGTACCACCTCCTCCTCGCTTGGTGGACACCATATCGTAGGAAGACCTCGGTACGGTAGGTCGTGATCTGATCAACCAAGAAAAGAAATGGAGACAGAAGAAAAGCACACCATTGGCATCAGGCACCGAGTCAGAGGGAGCGGCAACGGCAGCAGCGGTGGCTGCAGCAGCTCTCTGCGGGTACTGGTACAACTGCACAAAGAGAGAGAGGAGGGGGAGGGGGGGGGGAACAGGAAAGGATGAGGAGAAGTTTCATCGTTGCTTGGTGAGATGTTGCCCACGCTGCGCAGCGCGAGAGTGCGCCACTTATATCGATGTATAGTTGTGTGCAAATCGAGTTACCCAACAGGAGAGAAGGGTGCCTTGAAAACGCGGGAGGGCAAAGGGTGCGGCTGAGGGGAGGTTGGTGCCACTCCACTCTTGTAGTTGCCCCACTCGGTTTCCCATACAGGACGGAAAATTCTACAACATGGGGTATGTCCGTTGACGTCACAGATACACGGAACCCATGGTCGCGTGCATACACACACAGATGAAAACGATGCTGGCTGTGTGCAGGAGGAAGAGCTGTGTTCGACAAGGCTGCATGCAAGCCGAAAATGATATTGAAGTCCACAACATCTTCGTCATAGGCGCCGGAAAAAATGACACGGTGTGATTGGCGCACCTACACACACACAGCTCAAACGGCAAGTGCCCCCAGGCAATGCCTACTCTTTCATCGAGCGCGTGGTACACCTTATTCACACTTGTAAGTGTACGCACGCGGCGGTAGTGTGCCACGAGAGAGGGAGGGGGAGCACATAAAAGAGCGCAAAAGAGAGAGAAGGACAGAGAGAAGGCCACCATGTGTGAACAGGTTTACAGAACAGGGCCACTGACATGGGAATAGGGAATGAAAAACTGAAGAGGGAGGACGAAAGGGACTCGGAGAGCAGCGTTAAAGAATAGGGGAACGTCATAAGCAAAAGCGAGAGCAGCAAACCTAAAACAAAAGTGCGGCACGGGCAGGCAAACCAATTCTACCGAGACCGTTTGCTTTCCTCCTCTTTGGCACTTAAAGGGCCAACGGAAGCGTGCACTAAGACAGGTAGACCCACCCACAAAAAGACACACAAAACGTCTCAGTGCAAGAGTGGGGAAAAATGGAGGAAAAGACAGATGAGGAGGGGGGAGAGAGAAGAGCTGTGTATCGTGCACACGAGACGCAGAAATCAGCACACAGACCCGTCGTTACGTACGAGTACGTCCATCTGCACCCGCGTGTGCTCACAGATGTCCGCACGCCGGTTTCTCTGCCTCTCTCCTTAGGCGTGTGCGGGCAACGTGCTGCGCCGCTGCACGTGGTGAAAGTTAACAGTCCTATATGTGAACCCATTGCACATCCATGTGGAGTTTGGCAAGAAGGGGGAAGGGAGGAGAAGAAGAAGCAGCGCTGCACACGTGAGTTATGTGCAAGAGCAACGGAAGAAAATCCCCTCTGTGAGACGATCAAGAATACGAATGAAGGAGAGCGCTGCGGCAATGGCGGAGCCGTGAAGGCGACTGGAGGGGGAGGAGGCCGCACTCTTCTTCACTCTCCGTTTGCTTCTGTTTTTCCTTCCTCCACACCACACGCAGAGCAGAAGAAAACAGAAAGGCGGGAGTCTAAAGGCCACGTACACGCAGCGGTGTAGCACACACACACACATACACCCATACGTCCACAGAGTCATGTTCGACGAGGATGATGGCAATGGGAGGGTGTGGGGTGATGAAACAAGTTCGCCTACTTTTAGAAAGTTCGAGTGACAGGGTTCTATGAGCACACACACACACACTGGTGTCACCCAGCGCTTGTTCCGTCGTTGAGCCGAAAAGCATCGATAGAGGACACAGAGCTGCAAGCATACACACTCTCAAGCAGACAGCGAAAAAGATCCCTACGAGCATGGGGCAACGCGAACAAGGTGGTGGGAGTGGGCGGGTGGGTGGAAAGCCATGGGAGAGTACGAAAGGAGAAAGCGGGCGGAAGGAGTATGGGGCACAGATGATGCGGGTGAGGGGATACCCGAGTTACACAAACAGAGAAGAGGATGACCTCTAAAAAGAGGGAGATGAGGGCAGGGCGGGAAAAGGCGCGTGCGCGCGTGTAAACAACAGGAGGGAGAGAGGAGGAGGCACAAAGGCAAAAGGAGTAGAAGACGAGCGCTGGCGGCGTCACTGCGTACGGCTATTCACCGATCCTGTACGGCACCCACATTGACTGCTCCGCGTCTGCAAACAGAAGCGCCGTGGACGCCTCGTCAAAGTCCATCCAGCACGCCGGTAGTGCCATGTCCGTCCCCTGCGTCGGAGACAGCGATATGTCGCCGTTTTCGCTTGGAGTGAAGTCGCCCACGAGAGGACGGGTACTCGTAAAGCTCAGCGTCTGGTTCTCTGGGGTGTTGGCCCACCTATTTCGATTACCTGACGCACGGTGCGGCACGTAGGACATGTGGCGCAGAGGGCTGGCCTCTCCGTCCGCGGTGCCGTCGTCGTTTCTTGCCTTGCTTGCACTGACACTGACTCGCCTCCTATGCGCTTCAGCTCCAACATTCCCCGCCACGTACGACGCATATATGGTACGCAAGGCATCGCTTTTCCTGCGGCACGTCGCGCTGGCTTGCGTCACGAGCTCAAACTCGCCAGCCGTGGCGTCTGGGTCAGTCTTGGTGCTGCACCGCAGTGCCAGGACTCCCAAAAGGGTACCGTCTGCAGCGTAGCACGTGAACCCGTGGTGAGGTAGCATCAGCGAGAGAGCCACCGCGTCCAGCTGTGGATGATTGTGGTGAAGCAGCGGCACCTGATTCGACAGAAAGGACAAGAACGCCGCGCCCGGCAGCGCACGGATGGCATGCGCCACCCCTGTAGAGATCTTCACTGGTGGGTGCATGTAACCGTGCTCACCGGTGGCGAGGACGCAGAACGTCAGTGCACGGAATGTCGCATCTACCGTCTCGCTTGGCAGCCACACGCCGTTGACATGCATGTCGCGGAGTCCAGAAGACTGGGCGCCGCTAATCGGTGGCAGCTTCGGCGTCGTCGCCGAGGAGGTTTCCTCGATGCCCACCTCCCCCGTCCCACAATAAGCGACAGTGCGCAGCTTCAAGGGTCGCGGCGAGCCTCTGCGACTGATGCTTTGCGTGAAGGGCATCGACTGTGCCAACGCTATTGCACTCAAGACAGGACGCTCAGCGACAACGCTTAACGGCGCGCCAGATTGAGACTGCACCACTGCCGCATCACGCAGCTCTTCAAAGGAGACCGTCATGGCATGTAACTCGCACGTCTTCTTCCGCCCAGAGATGAGGGAGCGCGACACTGCGGGCGGGGTGCTTTGCTCAGGAGCAGCCACGGCTCGTGCGCGGTTGGCGCTGGCGTCGTGGTACACGGGTAGCTGGGTGGCATTGCGCTCCGTCAAGCGCGTTTGGTTGCATGTCTCTGCCAAGTCCGGTGATAACGACTTCGTGCGGTCGGCACTGGCGCACGCATCTGGCCTTGGTGTCTCGAAACAACGACCAGGGTGATGGAGCGGATGTGTGGTGGGTGTGTCTCGGTACGAGGTGCCCTTCGCCAGACGAAAGAGCGATAGAGTAGGGGTGGCATCAGAGCGCCTCTGTGCCTCAGAAGTTGCTTCAACGGCATCGATAACCCCCACAGGGAACGCGGCAGTGCAGCGCGACGGCACCCTGTTCTTTATGCTGCTGGGCCGGCGTCGCCTATTGTTCGGTGGCTCTTCCTGCGTATTTTGCACCGGTAAGGCGTAGAGAGACAGCAGACCATGCGCCGGAAGGGTGTCCATCTTCTCCCCCTCCTCCACGATTTCGCGCGTTGCCGAGGGCAGGACAATGTCTGCCACGCTGTCGCACGAGCGGCGGTGCAGTATGCTGCCCCGCAACATGCTGAAGCGTCTCAGGTAAGCGCTAGGTCGGGTGACACTCACCACGCGACCCCCCAGAAGATTACCGACGCGTCCCTTGTCGCCAGCGTGTAGCCGAAAGAGTGAATCAGGCATCACAGTGCGCGACAGCGTTGCTGCCAGCGTCGCAGCGCGCAAACTTGTCAAGGCAAAGTAGCGGTCACGATCCGTTGGCCGCAGGTCCGAGCTGAACCAGAACACGAAGGCGCCATCGCGCGGCGCCGTCCAATGACCTCCGTTTGGCAAGCTGAAGCGCTCGCCAGGAAGAACCCAGCCAAACCACTCCACGTCGTGCTGGGCTCCAGTGAAGCCCAATGGAGCACTGCGGGAGACACGGCCGCTTTTCTGTAAAATTTCTGTGCAGGAGGATGGCCACGGGAGGCCGCCGCAAAAATCGATTGTGAGCTTAACCAGCGTCAACTCTGAGCGGCGCAGCCCCTCACTCGGGTACGGGACGAGCACCTCCCTCACCGTCACGCGGTAGAAGGCCTGACCCTTCGTGTTGAGATCCAGCACCCGCTCGTACACGGCGAAGCCGCCAAACACCTGAAACAGCAGCGTACTGTCCAGCAGTGGCGCGGTGTCGCGGACGATGCTGCTGCTGGCTTTGGTGCTCCCGTGGGGGATTTGTAAGGCCAGTGCCACTAGTTTGCGTCGCCGACGCGCGTCGCTAGACCCGCATAAAGGATAAAGAAAGGTGATGTAGTGCGAGTGCATGCCGGGCAACTGAGGCAGAAGCTCATCGTCAGACCATGACGGCGATGACAAGCCCGGTATGTGGTCGCTGCCCTTGGCGCACGATGCCGTGCTCCCACGCTGTCTTTTGCATAAGACGCACCTGCCCTCCATGGTATACCGCCGTGCGCCGGGGTTTAGGCTGACGTCGGTCGGGTTCGGCATCCGCAGCAGGTTGTACGAGCCCAGAGCAAACGGAAAGCGGCGCACAGGGGTTGGACGTTGGAGTTCCTGTAACATATGGTCCACGGTGTTCAGCGATGGTCGCGTAAGGGGGTCAAGCGAGAGGAGCTGTGCAACCACGGTCACGATTGTGCTGCTGTAGCCACGGCGCTCCAGCTCGTGCCGCAGTCGCTTCCACAGCGAGTCAGGAGTGTGGTCCGCTGAGTTGAGCGGCGCCAGCTCGCGCAGGCGAACAGAGCGGGAGCTACGGTGGCACGGAGATGTGACGGCGGGGGCGTTGCCTGTGCCGGCAGCGCCAGCGGCGAGGAGGTAGATCACGACGCCAAGTTCCCAGGCAACCCGCTTTGCGGCCGCGTTGCCGTTCGTTGGATACAGCTCTGGAGAACAATCCTCAGGCGGACGATAAACCAACAGCTCCGCCTCAGGGACGATCACGTGATTTATCCGACATTCTTTGCAGAAGTGTGCAGTCGCGTTTCTCTCGCTGTTCTTGTCAGCACATGGCTCTGCTTGCCGCCACTTGAACGCGCCGGTAGATAACACAAACGTTAAGCCTCCCCCCACCTCCTCTGAGTCAGCCTTGTTCGCAGTCCTCTTTACCACTTCCACGGCCTGGTACACAAGCACCTTCTCCAGTGCAACGAACAAGGAAGGTGTTGCATTCAGTCTGCTTGCCGTGCTGATGGCCGTGCTCAGTGAGAGTGCGCCGGCCGTCATGTGGTGTAACAGCGCTAGGAGCGATGCTTCTGGCACGCGGTGGCCAGACTGCGCAAACTGAGCCGCCCACTGCCACAGGTTCTGCGGGTAGCGCGGCATCCACGTCACACCAAGACATACTCGCACTCCCTTGTGCTTGTAAACGAACTCGTCAATGGACAAGACAGGTACACAGAAGCCTGAGGTGTTGACTGTGGCACAAACCTTCCGTATCATCAGCTCTTCCATGAGTTCCGTGTACTGTTTTTCGGTGTGCACTGGCCACGGCGTCGCCGCGAATTCTTCTGGAATTACTAACCCATCCCATCTATCATGTAGCAATCCGGCGTACACCAGCGCACTACGACACAGCTCCTCTCGCCTCGCTGCGGATAGTGTGTGCTGCCCCACTGAATCGGCTGCGTCGGACGCGCACGTCTCGCCTCCTGGTGACGTGTACGAGGGCGGCGAGGTGGTTGGGGCCCACGCTTCGTAAAGCGTTACGCCAACGCACACCTTTGCTACCAAACCATTGCGCTGGAGTACGCTGCGGTGCGACGGGGGAGCTGTGCTAACGGTCTTCAAGTCGAGACGATCATTCTCGAGTGGGATAAAGAAGATGCTACGCTCGCTGATATTATGCAAACTCCCGAGCACCAACTTTGGTGATCCTGCCATCATTCGTGTTTTACAGTACGCAATCGCGGCCCTAAAAGGAAGCGTTACCGATGAACAGCCTACGAAGGAACCACCAGGAGTCGACTCCTCCCTAGACGTTTTTTTGGTTTGTTTTGCTGCTGCTGTTGTTGCTCCGCTGGCTGCCCCTTTTTTTCTTGCCTGTCCTTGAGAGTTGAGCCTTCAGCGCTGAAGATATGGGAACGACGCGATGGTGCGGTGGAAAACCAACAGAGAGACAGAGAGAAAACGGCAGAGTGCACGCGTGAGGATCAAGGGGAACGTGAAGCCGCTTGTGAGTGCAGCAATGACATGCAGACGGCGCAAGTATCGCGAAGATCACAGTCACTACCGGCGAAAGAGCAAAATGAAGGCGGATGGGAGAGGGATCGCCGCTTCTGCATGCATAAGTGTTTCCCAGCCTTTCTACTTGCCGCCTCGCCACTATGAGCGGCGTGTACACGTTTTGTTGTTGTTGTTGTCGTTGTCCTTGTTGTTAACCTGCTTTCCTGAAGGAGACCCATCAAGCACCAAAGGAGGGGAGAGAAGGGGGGTGGGGGGTGGAGCCCGCGGTAGGTGTTAGAGGGTCAGGGAAAACACCGTCGCGTATATATATATATATACCTCATACTACCGTACTGTCAATCTGCCCTCTGTTTAATCACTGTTTCTTTTCCACCCTTTTTCCCTTTCTCCGCCTCAGTACACGCGTTCAGTCACGAGCCCTGCACCTTAATGAATGGCGGCGTATCATGGCGAACTGCTGACGTGAGCTTCCATCTTCGTATTGGGTTTCCTTCGTCACATTTTTCCTTCGATTTTTTTCTTTTTTTCGTTTCCGTCGCCTTCGAGCAGTGGCACTTCACATCGTTATTGGGGATACGAATAACACGAAGAGGTGCAAATCCACACGAGCACACACACACACACACACACACGAGTACACACACACACGAGCACACATAGAAGCAGAGACGTGTGCGTCCACAGATTCGCCTATGCTGGCAGCGACAACAGAGCAAACAAAAGGGGAAAAACAACAGAAACAAGATGAATGAGCACAGAAGTGAAGGACGGAAAAGAGCAAAGAGGAAGGGCGCCCAAGCGTGCAGGGGATGAGAGAGGACCCCCAAAACGAAAAGTCTCAACAGGAAAAAGAAGCACAAGAGAGAGAATTTCACTTCAGCACCTGTCGCGTGCGATAAAACAACAGTAACAGGCCACCAGGGAAAACTGAAGACGGAGAGAGGATCCCCAGAAGAGGAATAAAACAAACGAGGACTCGTCACTCTTTCTTCCCAGAAGGGCAAACAGCTTCATCTGAGAACAAGCAAAGAGGAGGAGGAAATGCTTGTGTGGGGAGGCTGTAGAGCAGAGGAGGTCGTGGAGCGAGGAAGAATGAGAGCCAGTGGAACTGGCATGAGTGGATCTCGCAAAATGTTGCACACACACGCCCACGCGCACGGACATGCAAGCACACCTGCCGCCACGTGATCTTCATTCCACAGGTTCGTTGCATCACTAAGTGCCTCCAATAGTTCCTGTTTTTTTTTTTCTTTTGTTTTTCTCTGTTATTCGTGTTTCCTCCCTGTGCTTGGGTGCTCTGCGTGTGGGAGAGAGCAAAAGAAAAAAGGGGGGGGTTGTCTTTGCAGGTTAGCGTCCTCTGAGCTTCACTGAGTCATCGATCTGACTAGTGAATCAGGCGTGCACACGAGGCAGATGAGAAGCGATCAGCGCCACAATGGATATAAAAAGGAAAACAAAAAGAACGCGTTGATCGCTTCGCTGTCTCTTTTCCTCCCGCTCGTCTCGACCACGACTGCCCCTTTTTGTATGCGTGTGCATCCGCCTTTGAGAGTTCGTGTCGTGGCTGTATAGCATCGCCCTCCAGCACCTCTTTGTCACTGCTTGTTCTCCGCAGCTCTCTGGTTACGACAGAAGGCCGCATGGCCTCCACCACCGCCACCACCACAGTAAGCTTCTCTCATGCCTGAGCACTTCTACGCACTTTAAAAAAAAAGATCCTTCTCCCCTTTTTGTGTTCAGATTACACGGCAACGAACTCGACCCCCCCCCTCCCCTCCTCCGGGTCAGAAAACAGTAGAGCCGAATGCGGCACCAATGTCAGAGGAAAAGGCGACGACTACAGAAAAAGACCAGCCACTGCGCTCGCGCCCGCTGCCATCATGCAGGCACGCACACGCCCAGTTCCCCACTCTCTATTCAACGCGCTTCCATCCTTTTCTCTTCTTGCACTCAGCGAAACAGTGGACGCCCCACACGCATGGAGAAGAGAAGCGTGAGGGCGGCGAATGGTGGGGAAAGTGCGCGGCGCCACGTGAACACAAACGACAAGCAAGAAGCAAAACATAGCAGCCCAGAGAGATGCACAGCAAGAGAGAGGGGGAAAATCGATGAGGAGAAAAGGGTAGACACGGAGTGGGGCAAGCGGTTGCGGATGACGAGTAGAAAAGCCCCTAAGCGCATTCAAGAAACGTGAGGCAAGGGAACATAGAGAGAGAGGAGAGAAAGAAGCTCAGAAAAGAATGCAAGATGCGTCGTAGAGTCGTGAAGGGGGGGGGGGCTAATACGCACACGTACTCCCAAAGAGAACGTGGCTGACAGAAAGGGAGGGGGGCTTCGGCCCACATGCAAACAACGACGAGGCACCCACACAAAGAAAGAAAGCAATGATGTTCTGCGTGCGTGGTGATACTGTGTGAATGACTGCTTGCGTATCAGCCTTTTCGCGTTTGCCTTTACGGGTATTTAATGGGGACAGCCACGCAACACACACACACACACGCATACCGCAGGCGCTCATGTTGAAGTGATGTTGAGGCAGCATGCACTTGCGCCTCTCGCTCAACGGACGGCAATTGTCGGTGCCACACTCAAATGCACCTCAAGAAGAATAGCGCTGCACTCTCGTACGCTTTTTCGTTTACCTGCAGAACGCAGTAAGCAGAGGATATCGAAGACCTCTCTGGCATTCTGTGTTCGTGTCCGAAGATCACAGGCAAGTTCACGGCTGTCGGTTCGACAGAGAAAGTAGAGTCATACGAAGCACTTCCCTCGACTCTGCGGCAGTCTGTCGGTTGGGCATTGAATAGGTTTCTCGCAGCGCCTAGCAGCAGTTGTCCTCTTTCTTTGGCGCCGGAGGGTTCTGTAGGTTGGGACGCGACACAGATTTTGTCTCCCCACTCACGGCCAAGCGAGTCTTGATGCCAGAGGCCATCTGAATGAAGGCTTCCTCGACGTTGGTAGAGTTCTTAGCGCTCGTTTCAAGGAATGGGATGCCAAGGGAGTCAGCAAAGTCCTTCGCCATCTGTGTGTCCACAGCCTTTTTTGTGACCAAATCACACTTGTTTCCGACAAGGATCTTGTTCACGTTCTCGCTTGCGTATTTATCGATTTCGCTCAGCCATGTCTTGACGTTGTTGAAGCTCTCCATGTCTGTCGTGTCATACACTATGATGATGCCGTGCGCACCACGGTAGTAACTACTCGTAATGGTGCGGAAGCGCTCCTGGCCGGCGGTATCCCAAATCTGCAGCTTGATTACCTTGCTGTCCAGGTTCAGCGTGCGGATCTTAAAGTCGACACCGATGGTGGAGATGTAGCTATCGGTGTAGCTGTCATCGGCGAAGCGGAGGAGCAGGCAGGACTTCCCGACGCCGCTGTCGCCAATGAGCAGCAGCTTGAAGAGGTAGTCGTACTCAGCGGTCATCTTTGCTTGTAGAGAGAGAGAGAGTTGGTAAAGCGGAGGAGGCGCTTGGAGAGAAATGGGCTGGGCGTGGCGAAAAGAAGATCAACGACACGAGAAACAAGAAAAAAAAACGCAAAGAGGGTATAAACGCGCTGCCAGTGAACGAGAAACGAACGTGTCAATGTGGCCGGCCGATGTGTGAGGTATGAAGCGGAGGTGGCTGACAGAGACAAAAAGCACGACGACGGGGGCGAAAGGAAACGAGACTATAGCGAGGAAGAAAAGAGAAGAGGGAGTGGCTTCTAGCGAGAGCGTGGGAAATTCTTTGGTTGTGCAGAGGAGATGCCGGAAATGAGAAGAGAAGGTGGTCGGAGGGGTGGGGGGGGGGAGGGAGGTAAGATTTTACAAACAAAAAAGAGCGAGGATGATGCAGTGCACGAATCAAGCCGCCGCTAGCAGGTACGACACTCAGAGGCAGTAGAAGAAGGGGGCCGATAGAAACGGCCGAGGGCATTCTGTACAGCTTTGGCGCGCGCTCTTCGCGCCAAAGCTGCACAACAGTTACGCGGGAAAAGAGGCGCACTTGTTTTCTTGTTTTCAGATTTTTTTTTCGCTTCATTTATCTTCTTGTAGAACCTCTTTCAGGAATAGGACCCGCCACAATTCAGTGCACATCCGCAAATCTGAGTAGCTGTGCCTACAGACGCACATGCAAAGAAGCAAGGGGCGAAGAGGGATCAAAGTTTCCTGTGTGTGTGTGTGTGTGCAACAAAGCCTCTTCTCTTCGCGAAAAAAAAAAAGCAAAGGGAAACATTAAAAAAATCGGAGTAGCGCAAGACAATCGAGAATCACTTTCTATTTAAAAAAAAAAAAACGGTATCTGCAGTCCACGACAGATGCTAAGGCGCGTGTACGCGTGTGCATGGATGCGGCGAGAAAGTCTCTGCGGTGCGGCCCATTTTGTCTACTACCGGTGGCGGCTACAGGACCAGCGTCGGTGTTTATTATTTTGCCGTCTGTTTAAGCGCTTCGTAGCCTGATAGAACCGCTGGTAATGTCATACGGCGTACAGGCGGGGTGGAAAAGAGCGAGAAGTAAAGCGGAAGAAGATAATCTATCAGCGGCTCTTCGCAGGTAGTCCCCGTTGAGGAAACGAAGCAAAGCGTGCAGGAAGCGAAGCAATGGGCACTGCAGGAGATGTTCGAAACACACTTAGCCACTCTCAAAGAGCAAATAGGAGTAAGAGTAGCAAGAGAAAGACTTGGGGAGGGCCGAGGTGGCATGCGAGTCACTTTTGTTGAAGCAACGCAGGCACGGCCCACATGAGATGGAGGAGCAGGCGCAGTAAAAAGAGAAAAGGAAAAAGGAAAAACGAAGTGCAACAAAGAAAAACAGCAACAAAAACAAAATCGAAGCATGTCGTGCACGGCAGGACTTGCGAACAGAGGGACCTCATCGGCCGATTTTCTCCCCGTTTCACGCCGCACTGCTGTATCGCCCAGGGACCCTTTCTTTTCTGCTGCCTCCCCCCGCCCCAATATAATATACACTACCAACATATATATAATACATGCATGTAGTGTTGATACTTCTCTCGAGACTCAGCTTACCATTTCAACGTGCTGCCCGACACCTGTCCCGAATTCCACACTAACCAGTGCACCCCCCTCCCTCCTTCGCATCAAGGCGGAGGCGCCACCTTATCCCCTCCTCACCTTTTCTTCCCTACCTCCACCACCTCTGCGCTTGCCCGCATCAATTTGCTCCTTTCATGCCCCCCTCCTCTCTCTCTTTCTCTCGTTGGCGTGTGAGCGTCGTTTTGTGAAGTGCAGTTCCATTGATTAGGTCTTTTACTATTGAATATGCGTATGAAATAGGGCGGAGGTGTGGGCGCCACGCAGTGTGGGTGTGCGTCACTTAATTAGCACACATCTCAGCGATCGGCATCTTTTTTTCTTTATTCTGCGCCATTCGGCGGCGTACAAGACGGCGCGCGTCTATCTGTCAGTGTGCGTGCGTATGGTGTATCAGCACCTGGTCAAAGACTTGAGGTGACATTCACAAAGTCAACCACTGTCGCCGGGCGCTCCGCTGTGCTCATGAGGTAATTCATTAGGTCCATGCGGGCCGGATGAATCTGATACATTCTGAGGTAGTGCCCATTCTGATGGCGGCTGAAGAGGGCATGCGTATTGCCCTCAGCAGAGTCGGTCTTGTTCGTAGATAGCGTCATGCTTTCGCCAAAGTGAAGCTCGATGAGGCCCGGCACGGATGTGCGTACCCGCTTGAGCAGCTCGCATAGTTTCTCCAGTTGCAGCGGCCCTTTCAGCTTCAGATGCACGCATTGACAGACCGAGTTCACCAGCGGGTTCAAGGATTTCTCGTGAGCCTCCTCTTTTGAATTGGCCGCATCGAGCCCCATGGCGTTGTGCGCAACGTATTTCACAATAGAAGTCACGGGCACACACACGTGAACAGAACGTCTCTTCTGCCTTTCGTAACCGACGGTTTCTTTTCTTTTTTTTTTTTGGAGGGAAGGGGGGGTGGCGGGGCGTGTGCTGAATATGCGTACGTGATAGGCGTGCGCCTGCTACACTGCTGCGATTGATACCGTTGTGATGCGGATCAGGACTTGGGGGGCTGTCGACGGAAAGTCCAAGACACAGCGACATACAAACGATAAAAGGGAGGTGGAGGAGCAACAGTCGACCCAACAGCGAGACGCGAAGGAGAGAGGGTGGGGCAAGACGAGAAAGAGATGTCCCGTGCACAAAGCAGGGGCGAAGCAACCACCAGGTGGATCTCATTGCACAAGCGGTAGTTGTGGGGGCGCATGCGGAGGGGTACACACACACACACACACACGCACACACAAGATATTAACCATAACTTGTGCATCACCTGCGATGAAGGTAGGGCTGAAGAAGTCTGTCGGGGAACACGCAGGCAGATGAGCGCAGGTGGGAGCAGACGTGCACGCGCGCACACAGGTGGTTTCGCAGTAGGTGGAGGTCGTCACCGCATAGATGCATCGCATCTCTCTTTTGTTAAAATCAGCTTCATATCCAGCGAGATTTGACACTGGTGCGATCACGATTGCCCTCCGCCAAGCAATGGCTGTTATACAGGCGAGTCGTTTTTTTTTTTGGTAGCCGCTGTTGATCGATACGCGCACACGTACCCCAAGGCAACAACAAAGGTTGTGAGAGGTGCCCATCACGCTACATGTTGAGTTTCACCTCAGGGCTTACTCACGTGGGTGGACGCATAGGCTGAGGCCTTACGTGGATCAGAGCAATGAACACCTCAGGGGTTCTGTTCTTCCTCTTTTACAGGTTTGAGTGAATGTCGAGCTCAATGCGGAGAGGCGGCGCCGCGAGACACTTGAAGAAGCGCACCTGCAGTGCTTTGTGCACTGGATGATTGGCGTAGATGCGCAGTGCAGTCGCGTTCACGTGACGCGACACCAATGCGTGTGTGTAGCCCCCCGAGGCATCCTGGTAGCCAGCCCAGGGGATGATGTTCTTGGCACTCATGATCACCTCGACGAGGCCGGGGATCTCAGCCTGGCGCATTGCTTTAATCTCCTCTTGGAGCGAGTCGCCCGGGAACTCCTGCGCGAACTTCTTCGCGTCGAACTTGAAGAGGACGACGTGCAGCATGGTTTCGTCTGAGTTTGTGTAGGTAGAGATGAAAAGCGATCGGAAAACACAGGAGGGACTCACGGGAGAGGCATGCGTGCAAAGTGAGCAGAGCCGTGCGCGAGCGTGTGCTAAGCCATATGGGGTTGTGAGAGAGAGAAAAAAGAGAAGGGCGAAGGCCTCGGTGAAGCTAAACGGTCAAGGCGCCTGAGCAGCGAGTGCGTCGATGTGAAGAAAAGAAGGCATACGAAAAGGAGAAAGAGCGAGGGAAGGCTGGCAGTCCACACAGGTAGTCCCCCGAGGCACAACGAGAGCGAAGGCCACGATACCCCCAAAGTTGCCAGCATGTGTGACCAAATCCAATAAGGAGGTGGGATAGCGGGGAGGGGAGAAGACGGTAGTATGTGGCCATCCGGCCAACACGGACCTCGTCTCTCGTCTTCCCGCCCCTCCCCCCACCTTTCCGTCTTTCAGCTTTCACGCACTGCAGACACGCTTCATCTGTGTAGTTGTGCCTCCATGTTATGCGTGCCTTGCGCGTAGGTCGGTATGTGTGCTCATCGAGGCAGGTAGGGCGCAAGGCGCACATGTGCCCAAGGTGCTCCGTAGCAAGAGCGGCAACAAGAGAGAAAGACACCGTAGCAGATAAGGGACAGATAGGTAGAAACAACGGAAGGCTGATCTGACAACGCGCTCGAACAAGAACAGCAATGAAGAGAGGATGGAGGTGGCAAAAGCAACAGAGGAGGAACACAAACATCGGCGTGCTGGACAACGCAGCACACCCACCACCACCACCACCACCGTGGTAAACATCACTGCAACAGCCAGAGTCAATGGAGGCGCCTCGGCAGACCAGCCGACACCAGTTTTTAGTGGGTGCATAGAAGCCGAAAAAGGAAGTGCAGAAGGAATAAGAAGAGAGACTCAGGGAATGGGGCAGTCCGGGGATTGAGGAAACGTGTTGGGGTGCGCGACATATGTCATCACGCGTACACTCTGCGGGAAAAAAAGAGAGCAAATGACGCCAGAGGGGAAGGCACAGGTGAGCTTGACTCGAAGCAACACTGGCGCAAGAGTGTTTGTCTTTTGTCCACTCGGTGTTCCCCCGGTCTCTTCTCGCCAACTCCGGCTCACCACAAACGCTTGACGTCGACCACGCCCTTACGCGTCTGGTGCACGCCGTTCTCTCCGTTACAGGTACCCTGATCCATACCGTGACCGAGAGCGATGCTCATCTACAGCAACGACGCTTCAGCGCCCACAGGCATACATATGGCTACAGCGCCGGATGACACGGGTCCTCAGCATACATGTGGAGTGCTTCCTTCGTGTTGTGAGGAGCCACCATCGCGTGTGTTTAGGAACCCAGGAGACGACCACGCAGCCCCTCCATGGGGCGGTTTCTTCCGTCTTAACTTCAAACACACCCCGACACTGCCACAGCAGGGGAACGTGTTGACGTCCCCCACTAATGTATTGCATGGGTACTCCGCAGCCATCTTAGCTGAGTTGAGCTTGAAGAGAATAATACTCAATATAGCCGGGATACTCAGAGATGGAAGTCCACACGTTGCTTTGCGGCTGAATGTGTTCTCTACGGTGGTGGTGCGCGACCAAGCGACACTCCAAGAAGAAAGGACACGTGCCGGCGCGTGCACGTGTGTATCGATGCGCTGAGTGATGTGAAACATCCAAAGGGCAAGGAACAAGAAAAAAAGCTCAGAGATGCATCCAGAGGGGAACACTGAGAAAATCCATTCACGTGAAACAGCGCGGATGCAAGCATGCGTCGGAGCGCGTGAGTGAACAAGGAAGCCGTTGCCCAAGGGGGTCGAACGTGTCCCTTCCACAAGGCTCCCCACACCGTAGCATAGCTGCGGCACCTGCTGTAATACGGCTCACATGACTGTGGTGCAGTGCGGACCTCACCAGAAGGCCAAGGACAGCGTCTACTTGCCCACAGGTGTGAAAGCGGCGCTGTGCGATATCATCACAATACGTTTACTTCTTGTGCCTGTTACAGCACACCGGTATCACACAAAGGCTACACAAACGCCGGATGCCGGGTTCTATGTCTCACCACAGAAGCCTTCACAGTGCCGCAGCTATAGCGGCAGTGCGGAGCGCGAGGACATGCGTTCGCGAAGATGCGCATGGCCCGTCCTATGTACCTGTTTTTTTTTTTTTTGGGAGAAAGCACGTGCAGTGAGTTGCGTTGCTCTTGTTCAGCGTACGGTGACGACAAAGGACCACACGACCCACAGCTGCCCATACTAAAGCCGCCAAATCCACCAACGATCAGAAAGATGGAGCAGAGAAATGTGAGTTGGCAGAGGGGAGAGCGGTAAAGAAAGAGAGACACACACACACAGCGAGGCGTGCACGTGTGGTGTTTGTTTGTGTGCCTCATGGTGGCACGGGGCGGAGAGAGAGAGAGGCAGCAAAAGAGTGAGCGAGAACAACAACAGCGCCAACCTACAGCAAATTCAGAATAGTGTGGAAGAGAGATATGCCAGCACACACTCACGCACGCACTCCGCCACGGCAAGCAAGCGAAAGAGTGCAGTAGTCTGGCCTTTACATACATGCCTGGAAACACTTCCTCTACATTCAAGAAAAGCTCCACGACGATGCACTGATGCACCGCACGCGGGAATGGAGAGAAGCAAAATCGAAGAAAGCCGTGATAGGAAAGGGATGCAGAGAGAGCAACGATCTAAGGCCACACACACCCCCACACACACACGAGGGAAAGAGAACTGAGGGTGGCGGAGGCAGTGGACACGCCCGCACCTACAAAGGAGAAAGTCCCGCGATGTAGAGGCATGTCCTCGACATCGTCCACAAATACGAGATTGCAGTGGCTGCCTGCATCCGCCGATGTCCCTTTTTGGGATCGCACCCCGCTATCTGCTTCGCCTGCTCGCTTGCTTGCCTCGCATTGCCTTATCCCTCCTATTCCTCCGTGACACGTATTCACTCGATCACGTACGTGTGCGACTCGCTCTCTCTCTCTCTCTCTCGCTCGCTCTGTCGTCTTTCTCGCAGCTTACCGCACCGAATACTTTTGAATTTCGTGCCAGCGAATCTTCTTCTGCAGGTTGTGCAGACAAAACACGAGACTCTCGGCAGACGGCGGGCAGCCAGGGATCCAGAAGTCGACCGGGATCGACCGCTCGCAGCCGCGAAGCACAGCGTAGGAGAAGTGGTAGTAGCCGCCGCCGTTGGCGCAGCTACCCATCGAAATCACCCACTTTGGGTTCACCATCTGCACATAGATGTTTCGCAGCAGCGGTGCCATCTTGTTCGTTACGGTGCCGGATACAATAATGATCTCCGCTTGTCGAGGAGACGGACGGGGCACGATCCCGAAGCGGTCCAAGTCGTAGCGCGACGAGTAGGAGTGCATCATTTCCACGGCGCAGCAGGCAAGACCGAAGGTGAGCGGCCAGGGCGAGTAGGCCAAGACCCACTCCGTCAAGTCGTGCAGCGTCATCTGCGCGTACTGTAGGGCGTTGTTGGGCTTGCTGGTACCGAGCTTGTGTGCCAGCGTCGTTTTCTTGCCCTTCTTTAGATCAAGGCGATGAGACCACTCGGGGCTACCACGCGAGATCATGGCGCGGCCCGTAAAGGCGATATGTGTGCGGCGCAGCATGGTGAGTCCTGAAACAACGATAAGATATCACAAAGCGCAGTGAAGACGTTAGACTGTAGAGACTAGCGGATGGGGAGGAGGGGGGGGGGGAATGGCAGCACGTGCAAGCAGAGGGGGGGAAGAGAGTGGAGTTGACTGTGGCCAACTCCGTGTGAAATGGCTGGCGTTGTGTACGATCCACCTGATATCTCTGAGGGTGCTGTCGATCCGATGACTAGGTGAAGAGCATGTAAGGGGGGAGATGGCGGGGAAAGAAACAGAGAGGGGATAAAGAGGGAGGAAGCACAGGTATTCCACTGTCTGGCTGGTCACTCGACTCATTAACTCTTCCACGACGGGCCCATTTTTAAACAAAATCCATACGCGAAGAACAAACACACCCACTTACACCGCATAACTGTTAGTGCACACGACTTCTGCGCGGAGTGCGGGTTGTTCACTGAGGGCGGAGGTGGTGGTGCACCCCCGCATAGATATCTCACCTGCATTTTTCTCTTCACTCTCCCTCCCAGCCCACTTCATCGAGTGTCCTAGGGAAGAGTAACTCAACTATGTTCTGTAGTTGCTCAAACCGACACAACACACTAGCGTTTCATCAGTTCATGAAGAAGCAGCCTTACCTCGTGTCTGAGTGACTGCACGCTTACCTGCACTGGCGTGTACGCATGAAGTTGTGTGTGTGTGTGTGTGAAGATGCTTGTCTCTCGCTACGGAAAGATCAAAGAGTGCGCCAGAAAGAGAGAGAGAGAGAGCGATGGGAAGCAGAAAAACGTAATTCATCGTTCTTAGGGGCTCCATTTGTTTCTTTTTTTTTTTGCATTGCGCCTGCTATGGGGCGGTGTCCACAAATTGTGTTGGCCGTGGGCAGAGAGGGGAATCTGATTTCTGCATTCCCTTCTCACGGACGAGCACCATATCGTTTCCACGACTTCGACCACAGTACAGGCCCCGCCCCTTTCATACGCGGGGTCCCGGCTCGGGCCGTCTGCAGGATGAACGGCCGATATGATGAGTTCAGGCGTGGCCGTGTATGAGAGCTCAGCGACGGAGTCGCTGAGTGGCGTGCGGCGCTGACTTGTTCGGCGCCGTAGCGTACTGCGAAGCTCCAATGTAGGGTGGCTTGGTGTATGCCCAGTCAGGCATGAAATCGCCAGCGGCGGCGGACTCGCCTCGGGTGGTGTGTAGAGGACGTGTAGACTGGCCCCTTCTTCGTGCTGTAAACGAAGTCTCCACAGGAAAGAAAGACGCCGCCCATCCGAGGCGTGGGGCGCACAAGGACTTTCTCGGCCGGTCGCTTCCCTCCTCCTGCCGCTATCAGGAACTGCGCCAGCGCACACGCGCATTACGCAGAGCAAATTGGAGCGGAATGCGCCGGGCTCTGCTACATTTGGTCGCGGCACCCACAGCGCGGGGCGATCCCGCCGCTGGGCTGGTGGGGTGTGCGCCGTGGCTCATGGGACTGGGGGCCACGCCCCATCGACCCGCCGCTCCCCACGTCAGCAGCAGCGGCACACACGGAGAACAGACGGGCTGCGCTCAGCAATTTGGCCTGTTGGACAGGAGGCGGAGCGCCAATCGCTCCAACCGCTGCGTTCATTAGCGCTAGTCCTTGATTGCGCTCACCCTGCCTCTGCCGAATGTCCATGATGTGACGAGTAAACATGTGCTTTGCTTGCACCAACGTCCCCCATCGCATGAAGGAACAGCACGGCGGCATGCTCGCTTAGCGGGAGGTCGGCCACACTCGCGAACAGGACTAATGGGGACCACAGGCTGCGCATTTGTGACCACGTGGTGGTCCTCCGCCTCCCTTGCGTGAGCTGTTCCACACCTTTCACAGATTCCGTTACCACTATCTTCTGTCGCGCTGTACAAGTCACCAACGACCTCGACAACCGCCGCAACAACACATACCCGTTTCACTTCGCAACGTTGGTGACCCTGACGTCGCCATTAGGCGCTTGCTCCTCACAACGGCCCACGTCCCGTACCTACGGCAGTCCGTTGCTACCCTCTCTGGTCCGAGATTCACGGATGCGAGCGTCATCTGAGCACTTTGTGCCCTGGACGCGATGAATGGGACTGGGACAGCTCGGTAAAGGCAGTCACCCTTGCTGGGGCGGGATGGCAAGCTGGGGTTGCCGTGTGACATGAGCGCGCAGGGCGGCAATCTGAACTCGCACCTCCCGCAGCGAAGAGCAGAAATTCGGAACCGGCACAACCTTGCAGGTGAGCTTGTTGCAAACAGCCAGGGAGCCGCTAAAGAGTCGTCTCAACTTGCCCTCGGTGTGTTTGAGCTCGAGTTCGAACTCGTGGAAGGCGGCGTAGGAATGGAGCGTCCTAAGCACCCCCCACTAATTCGGAGAGATGGGGCAGCCCTCTTTGCTCGCCTCCTTTTCTTTGTCTCTGCCAGGCAGAGAAGACTTTGACGCTTCTTTTTTAAGGTGCTTCCTATGCTCGTAGCTTTCAAACTGTGCAATGCACGCGTCTGGGAGGCGTACTTCATATCGCAAGAGTTGTGTGATGGCTGCGTTGGGGGAAGGGGGGCAACAACTCCACCGAGCGGAGCTTCCCACGGGGCCCTCCCATGAATCCTCTGTGATGCCGCACTGATTGATGGACGGGCAGTCTTCATCAAAGTCGGTGACTGACAGAGTGAAAGTGTCTCAATGTAGGGTGACAAGTCCATCCCCAGGTGGGATGCAGGGATCCCCGCATTAAAGCCTCACCAGGACCGGTCCGGCTTGTTTGAGGCGCACACGGTGTGGCGCAGATCGGCCATTGTTGGAGATGCAGTCGTATGCCTGTTTGTGTTTCGCTTTCGTTCGATGAGGAAAGGCTGATCTTACTTACCAGCAGGCAAAGATGGAGGAGAAGAGAAGTAGGACTCGTCATCATTCACCCTTTTTTTCTTGGGGGGGGGGTGGCGCGCCAATACCGTAGCACATCGGTGTCGGTGTGCTCACGAAACCAAGAGAAGAGACAAGGGAAAAGGCTGGGGGTCCTCAAGGAGCTGTGTAGCACACGAAGCGAAAGATCGTGTCCACACTGCGCCATCGCCAATCACCCACTTCGATGGCGCAGTGTTGTCCAGTCGTGATGCTCTTCACTTTTCTTTTGTGGCATTTGACCTATAAAAGCGAAACGGGTTGTGTGACGAACAGGTTGATGGGCTGGGCTATGGGGCGGCGTCCGGCTTCCCTTTCCTCACTGCGTGTACCCCGATTCGATCGTGGGGAAACGGGCCTCGAGAAGTATGAAGGGCGCAGCTGCAAGAGTGCGTGGGTTTCAGTGAAACATACACACACGCGCGCGCGCGTTGCTGAGCAAAGGCAGCCCTGGCGAGGACTGGACGCGTATGCCGTGCTCGCGTGACGACGGCCCGACGGCACCCCAACTCCTGGGCCTCTCTTTAGAAGCGGTAAACGTCAGTGTTATCGTAGCCGAGCTCCTTCAAAAGACCCCCGAGGCTGACAAGATTGTTGATGTCCGTTGCCATGGGCTGGATATTGAGGCTACCAGACATGGAGGACATAGTTGAGATTGGGGTCCCGGCCACGTGCGACAGCAGCGGGTCCGGTCCGCATAGCATGACAATCTTCTTCTTTTCCTCCGGCGCCGGCATACTGCGGCAGATCATGTCGGTCGTCACGTATCCGAGGAAGTGATTTTCCCGCTCCAGCCACTTCTCCTTGTCCACGGCGAGGTCGATTGTGTAGAACATCCGGAACCGATCTGGATACCGCCTTGCGAGGTCATCGAAGACACCACCGAGGAGGATGTGCCGCTCCGTACGGTTGCAAAACAGGAAGGAGAGCTTCGTCTCGTCTACCTCCGTGGAATCCGAGCGCTCCATCAAGGCGTGTCGGATGAGCTGCAGAAATGGAGTGAAACCGGTGCCACCACCGATCATGCCCACGTGCTTCCATCGGTTTGGGCGGTATTGGATTTTGAAGGCGACACTGCGGAAGAGCAGCGTGTCACCGACATGCATGCCGAACAGATGATTTGTCATGAGGCCGTCTTTCTTTCGCTTCACAATGAGGTCGAAGTAGCCTTGTGTGTGGTTGGCTGTCACAGGGGTGTAGAAGCGCTGGCATTGGTCTTTCGGCTGCACACCGTACTTGTAGCACGCCTGGAGTGTCGAGCACGGCTTCAAGTTAAACTCATCTTCGCTGTTATGGAGAAGGAAGCGGAAAAGCGCTACGTCAGAAGTGATGGGGATGATCTCGCCTAGTTGATACGGTTCATAGCGCTGGCTGAAGACTTGACCTTTGCGTTGTGGATTGCGGAATGTGAGTGGGTTTTGAATGCCGCGGTAGCACTCCGCACTCTGGGCCAGCGACGGCCGCCACACCCACGCACCCACTGCCCCCGCAACACAGCAAAAAGCAAAGCGCATCGCGCTGTTCATTTCTCCTCCTCGCCGTTCACGTCCTTCACAACGTTGTGCAACGGCAACCGGCAGCTGTATACCCGGCTGGGCGGGCACCGGTAGAACGTGTGTCAGCGATGCATCGTGTCACTCACCAGAACATAACGCGCATAAAAGAAGCGAAGAAGTAGAGAGCAGGCGTTAGCGAAGATCAATCAAAGCGCATACATGACAGTGGCAGCCCTCCCTCCTCTTCTGACGGGGGTAGAGAGAGAAACCTCCATTTCGGCATCACAGAGATAGACGCAGAAGAAAGGCCTAGACAGCTCAACACAGAACAAGCGCGCAGAACAACAGTCGAACACAGTCGATGTGTCGGACGAGGTGTGGGAGGAGGAAAATTTCATACGGACACGTAACCCTTTGCCAAGGAACAAAGAGGGCCACATGCCTCTCTCTATAAAACAGCATGCATGCACCACCACCACCACCACCACCAGCCAACGTATCCTGAAAAAGAGTAAGCCGTTTTGAGTCTATTTTTCCGGCTCCCTTTCATCGATGTAACGTCCCCCACAAGAGAGAGAGAGAAAGAGAGAACTCGAGGCACGCGAATAAGCAGCATAAGCACAAACGTACACATTTCCTTCCTTTTTTTTTGCTTGCAATAAGTCCCCCACCCCCAATTCCACCAAGTACAGGCCGCCCACAACTCAATGGGCACACAACCACAACTCCTCTCCACCGCTTTGCCGCGCCACAGGTGAATCCCGGCCCTCTAGGAGGAACCCTCCGGCCGCCGAATTGGGACATGCGTCGTACGGGCTCTTCCCGCCCTTCCGCGGGTACGTGCTGCGCGACCGGCGCCAGATGCACCGGAGTGGACTGCACGCCTTCATGCACGCAGGCAGGGTCCAGGGTTCTGCTCGGGGTCGGCGGCAGCGGGGCCCGTCGTACGGGTAACAGGAAATGTTGGGTTTGGTGTCCGAGACCGGCAACACAGTCCACAGACTCTCCAGCTGTCGCCGGTATCTCTGACATGGGGCATTGTCGTGTGGAGCGCATCGAGAAGGTCGATGATTCTGCAAAATGTGCACAAACAAACTGAAGTGGGAGGCGCACACGACAGGCCTGTAACTCTGGCATTTGCGCACACGTACCCTACATCGCTGCTGTTGTACGTCCTTGCAAAGTCCGTGCCGAGCGCCATGCGGCAGGAGACTGAGCTCGCAACAATCACCACACTTGTTCTTCTATGTTTCGTTGATTGAGCAGCCTTAGCAGCGAACCAGGGTCCATCACCACTGTTTCTTGCTCAGCGCGGCAGATGCAAGCAAAGATGATCGCAGTCTTGTGTGGCTTTACCGGAGTGTGTTGCTTTTTATAACACGCAGCTGCCACTCCTTACTTGATGTCTTTCAGCGTCGCACCACCTGTCCCCACGGAGGAAGAGAGCTTCGCAAAGAAGGTGAGCGCCGTTGCCTGCAAGCCGTTAGTTTTTCTTTGCACAAGCACGACAGGATAAATGTCAGCACGCCCCTACTCCACCTGATGTTCCGCAATATACTCCACAGCCGCCTCCGCGTCGCCACCGCAAACCGTCAGCGCCTCACGGCATAGAGCCTCGTCCTCAAATCCCATATCACGCAGTGTCGACAGGCCATGCTGCATGACTTCCTCAGACAACGCTGATGGAATTGCAGATCCCGCTGGCGCCGCAATCAAAGGTGGCGGTGAACTAGCGGTGGTAGCTGTCGGTGTTGGCGGTGACGTGCTCATCGATCGCAACATTACATTAACCATCGCATCCATGGCTGCCTGGTCCGGTTCGCCCGATAGCGCGGGGGCAGTGCCTGCTACAACTGGGAATCCTATTGTGTCAGTGGCAGCGCCACTGAAAGAGACGGGTGCAGGCGGGAAGCCGAATGGGTTGGCAAAGGGAAAACCCTCAGCAGCGCCAAATGGAAAGGCACTGGCTGCTTGAGGCACGGCGCCTGACGCCGTCCCAGCCGGTGTAGCCCACGGGTTCGGCAACGGGTCATTGTTCGCCTCTTTGGTCGGGTCTGGGTGGTAGAGCTCGTTGCTCACCTCGATCGACGACGTGCCAAGGCGCAGTTGCCGTTGTATGTCGCTCTCCTCCTCGTCCTGCGTGAGCTGATCCATGTAGTGGTTGATCATCTGCTGACCCCCAGGCAAGGCAGCGATGTGGGCCAGTTGCAGCTCTGCGTTGCGCTCCATCTCTCGCCGTCGCTGCGGGTCGACAGAGGACTTCAAAAGCATCCGCAGTGTGTCGGGGTCTTTCAACATACGCGCTACCTCGGGAGACTTTTTCTGCATATTTTTGATCATCGGATTCATGCTCAGCATGCTCTCCAGTAACGCAGGGTTGTCGGCAAGTGAGTCTACCATCGAGTCCATCGCGGCCACCTTTTCGCGCTCCTTCTCCTGTTCCAGCTTTTTTTCCTCCCTGGACGGCAACATGCGCAGCATCTCAGCGCTTTGCGACTCAACCACTGGGCGATCCGTCACGTTGCAGAAGAGCTTGCGCTGCATGGGGTGGGGCTGCTGGCTTCGGAAGAGGCGTCCGCGCAGCTCCCCCCAGGTCTCTGCGTCATCTTTAAGGAGTCTGCCGTTGAGCGAGACCGTCATGATGACGTCCTCGGGGGCGTCCAACATCGCTGCAGCGACGCCTTTGACATCCCCCACGGTCATTTCATCGTCAATGCAAAGTGCGAGCTTGTCACCCTTGCTCGAGATGATTTGATACTCCATCTCGGTTACCGTAGCTTGAAAAAGAAAAAGAAATGGACTAGGGAGGGGGGGGACTTATGACAGGAGACGACGGTGTGGGTCGTTGGGCTGGTGCACGGTCCACTTAGACCCTTTTTGGGGGGGTTACCCGGCACCCTCTCTCTCTTGTTCTCGCTGTGATGATGAATGTCTCGGAGTGCAGTGTCAAAGGGCGAGGGGGTAGGGGTGGGGAACACGCTGCAGAACAAAAAAATTCCACCACGCAACCCACGCAGTACGCCCCAGTGAAGAAGGGAGGAGAGGTGTAAAAAATGGAGACGGTCCGCACAGAATGTTGTGAAGTCCCTCTCTTTCAGCATGCCCACACTTCCGGTTGTTGCACCGTCAACACGATGCACAGTGAGCGGGGCCTCAATGTGATCATGACTGCGCTTGTCTCTGGCACAGCCCCGGTTCAGACTGGTCCGCCGACACAAAGAGTCCGCACAGCCGTACCCCAGGGCAGGCTGCTTGGCTTTCCCACAAAGAGTGTGGCACCGGACCCTGAGCTGCCGCCGGTGAGGCAACTCGCATCATGAACAAGTTGCAAATCTTTTTTTTTGCTTTTTTTGTAGCGAGCGCCTTCTCTCCTACAGCGATCCTCCCACCCCACACGACACCACGTCCTGCCACAGGGGCTCATCACGTGGTGCGATGGCAGCCACAGACACGCGCGTTACAGCAATGCGCCGACCCAGTCAACTGAGCACGGCCCCTGCCTCGAGATCCGCCAGCACACCACTCCGCAGGTCGCCTCACAGCTTCTTCCCATCATGTCGATCGCCACGTAGTGCATCCCACAACCAGTTGTCAGTCACGACAGAGGCCGATACGTTTGAGTACAAGGACACTTTGCCTATCGTATGAGTGGCACAACAGTGTTCGCTGTCGCAGGTAACTCCGACGCTACGCCGCTGTGGACGTGACCGCCGGCACCAGCAGTGATACGTTGCTCTGGCCTCCCCTAAGTTGTAGGTACTTGACCCCCCTCCCCATCACCAAAGGTAGCGCGGTGCCTTGGCAGTGAGAGGGAGGTGTGTGCTTGACCTCTCCACATGGAGTGAGTACTAGACCCGGAGATACCGCGCTGAGGTGTCCGTTGTCATCGGGGGACGCTGTGAAGACTGAAATGCAAAGGGAAGAAAAGAGAGAGAGGGAGAGCGTCGAAGAGAATAAGGACTAGCGGGCTCCATGCTAGAAGCGGCGACTAACACGCACTGCTGAAGCGGCCCACCGTAGCACCGCTACTTAGGTTGCTGAAGATCTGTTAAAAAGGTGTACGTGATGCCAGTGCTGGCTTTGCTCACCATTCCTGTATTCACACGGGGGGGGGGGGGAAGTGGTACCGGTGGGCCCACACCTACGAGGTGCCGTCGAAGGCCTCTCGTCATTTTCGTTTCTTCCCTCTTGTGATGGGGAGCAGTAGTGGCTGTGCATAGGATGGCCGTGGATGGATGGAGGGAGGGAGGGAGGAGCGGATACCAAAACAAGAGGCG